>NW_013758254.1:0-968 GCF_000517525.1 Limulus polyphemus | reverse complement strand
CTTCCTGATTTGGTATTGCATATGCCTCAGGCCAGTTGTTAATAATTCATCACCACACATATGTACCTGTTTCGAGCATGAGTTCGGGTTAATGGATCAGCAATTTCAATGACTACTCTTTCCATTGGTCCACCAACGTGATATAACTTCATTGGAGCACGTCCATTATGTTTGGGTTCCCCTTTTAGCACAACATGTACTGCAGGTCCTGCATCATTCTTCCACATCTTGCCTCATACCTATCCAGTAAAATCTCTGTCGTAGGTGACTCAATGTTTTCTTAACTCCGAGATGTCCTCCCGTTAAACTATCATGGGATTGACGCAGCACAACTTCCCGTAGCTTTCTCGGTATAACTGTTTGCCACTGTTCGTCACTTTCCCATTTCTGGTGAAGAATACCATCTTCAAGCTTCAACTGGTCCCATTGTGCCCAATAGTTCTTTGTCACAGGGCTTAATCTAGACACCTTCCCCCAATCAGGGCACAAAACACTTGCTTTTATAAAATCAATTATTGGCTTCAAATCTTGGTCTTTCTTCTGTTCTGCTTTAATATCTATACCAACTCCTTCAGTCACTTTGATTTCAGCATAAAGGCACCTGGTTAGATCAACCTCTCTTTTAACACTTACCGGAATTTTTGCAGGGTCTTCGGCTCAGTTCATCGGCATTTCCATGATATTTTACTTCTCTGTATTCAATATCATAATTATACTGGTCTATCTTTCCAATCCAACATGCAAGTTGTGCCTCTGGGTTCTTTAATGATCTTAACCAGCGTAATGCAGCATGGTCTGTCCTAATGGTAAACCTAGCCCCGTAGAGGTAAGGATTGAAATATGTCAGACTCTTTACTATTGCAAGGAGTTCCCTCCATGTTACACAGTAGTTCATCCCTGGTCTGCTCAGGATCTTACTGAAGTAGGACACCACATGTTCGTTTTCACCCACATTCTGAGACACCAGT
>NW_013758253.1:0-968 GCF_000517525.1 Limulus polyphemus | reverse complement strand
CTAAACAACCTATCAAAGAATATTTCTCAAGTTGCTGTTTTATTAGGATCCTGCACAGTGTGTGTGGATTACTTTAGAACAACCCAGAGTAAAAAAAGGTTCATATATTGGTGACATTGGCCACCTAAATAACCCACATCTATGGATTTTAGGGAACCTGTTTGAAAGAATGTTACATCTGAAGGTTTCTCAAAGAAAATTCTGATGCATTGTTTGCTACATGCATCTCCTTAGTATCTTAATGTTCAACATGTCATACATCAGAGTTGTTATAAATAGAGCTGACTGATTTAATCGTCTACCTATGAGCAGAGATTATGTCGATCAGTGTCATGTAAACTAATTGTCTAATCAAAATTATGATTAAATTGTCATGAAAATAATTGACTAATTAAAATTAGTCTTTCCAATTTTTGCTGTTCTTGATTATTCCAAGAATCAGTTAATCAAAATTAATTAAATTGATTATCATAAAAATAATCAACTAATTACTTTTTCATATTATTCCAACAATAGATTAAACACAGTTATGATTCTCCCAAAAAATTGTCAACTATTCAAAAATTAGTTGTTCCAATTATTACTGTTTTCTATTATTTTGTGATTGAAAGAGCTCAGGTTCAGGTCCCAATGCCATTAAACTTCCTGTTCCTGTCTTTTTTATAGCAAAACTGCTATGACTGTCTGCCATCGTCATTAATATTAAACTGCTGCCTAGAGGAAAGGCAACTGGTTAGCAACACCCACCACCTACCCTTTGGCTACTTGAGTTTTAAATAGTATAAATTTGCTGTAATTTTAATTGTGTAAATGTATTCTTTAATGTTGGATAGGTTATTTTAGAACTATATGGATGACATTGATTGACTATAATACCAAATTATTCTAGTGAAGTCTTTTTTTTTTTTTTTCACGTAAAAGAAGTAATGAAAATGGTAAGAGTTCCATATGGCACCCCCACTCAATTT
>NW_013758252.1:0-970 GCF_000517525.1 Limulus polyphemus | reverse complement strand
AACAAGACAATATATACACAGGGAAGATCACACGGACCACAAAAAGAGATTTACTAAAACATTATAGGAACAATACATGCACAGAATGGATTACATGGACAGCAATAAAAGTTTTTACTGAAACCTTACACAAATAATATATACAAACAGAAGATTTACTGAAACTTTAATGGAACAATATATGCACAGAATGGATCACATGGACAACAAACGTTTACTGAAATACCTACTATATTTCCAATACAATATTATTAGACCTACATTATTATAATACCCACTATATTTTGAATTATGCATTTTCCTTTAAAAAAATGGAAACAAATTTTTCTACATATATTATTAGATTTACATTATTGTAATACCCACTATATTTTTCTTTAAAAAATGGAAACAAATTTTTATACGTATATTATTAGATTTGCATTATTGTAATACCCACTATATTTTGAATTATGCATTTTCCTTAAAAAAATGGAAACAAATCTTTATACACACCTTTAGGTTGCACAATATGAGAAGGTCTTTGAGGAAGCTATGAACAATATATGGAAAACATTACTCTTTTAACTTGGTACTAAAATACATGTAACTTTAACTAAAACTTTAATTTAATATATTTCAGATATAATAACAGATACATATTTATCATGTAATAGGTATTACACTCTTGCACATACAAATACTGAAAGATTTGTGTGTGGTTGTGTTTCACATCAGCACGTGAAGAACATTTTTTTTGTTTAAACATTGAAAATTATAAATGTGTAGCATTATAAAAGCTGGTAAAGAACACCTCTCTCTGTACAAACATTTACAGTTATGTGGAAGGTAAAACACAATACAAAGAACATAAATGTTTTCTTATTTATTCTGGGAATAGTATTGGCAGGCAGTATTAACTCTTTCATCACGGACTCGGTCCGTGGGACTGACCTCGTAACCATTTTGTGCTTGTTATAGTTTTCATGCT
>NW_013758251.1:0-969 GCF_000517525.1 Limulus polyphemus | reverse complement strand
TAATAAAAGCGTTCCGAAACGCGACATTAATTTTTTGACGACCTAATACAATCCCTACATTACTGGCTTCTTCGCTGGTAAAACAAATAGAACCAGAATTTCCAATCGTAAAATGTTACTCTATTGTAAGTTAGTCGTAAAAGTAATATTCTAAAGTTAACTAAAGCAAAGGTATAATCATGAAGACTAAGATTCTATTCTAACCCCAAGCTCTCGGTAAACAAAGTGGGGAAGCCACTAATGTAGGAATTTTATTCTCCATGTAAAGTCGAGACGGCTTAGTCTGCTATGTGATCATTAGCCAGACCAAGTGATATGTCCACTTCCATTCCTATTGTTTGATTTATTTTTTCAAGTTCAGTAGCCAGCTCTACATAGCGTTTTTATTTAGCGATATTTTTCCCCTTACATTTGTAGTAAACATTAAGGCAATTCATGAACTTTAAAGTTACCTCTACGAAATGTTCATTTATGAGTTCTGACTGTCCACACTTCAGATCACAAAACAGATTATCAGATATTTGAGGTCCATAAATATTATTTGAGAGGGTGATTCACATTATATTCATAATAACATTTTTGTTTTTCTTAACTACAATATTATAAAATCCAATTACGCTTTAACTGTTTTGTGCAGTGCATTTAGCTCAAATATCAATTCATACGTTAATATTCTGTTAGAGAACTACACTACAGAAGAAAAGGGGACTCAAATATCAATTCATACGTTATTCTTCTGTAAGCGAACTACACTACAGAAGAAAAGGGGAGACAGAATTATACGAAACATTACATCAAAAACGTCATTTGCATATTTCAAAGCAGTAAGGTAAGAATTATTTAAATTTTGGTATTTACTTTTGTTTAGATTAATTAGTGTAACTCATACCAAATTAGTTGATTCATGTCTGAGTAATAATATTTCTAAAACTGTAGTAAAACCTCTCCAAAGAATGTTCAAACATTTAG
>NW_013758250.1:0-969 GCF_000517525.1 Limulus polyphemus | reverse complement strand
TTTTTAATAGATATACTACGGTTTTTTGAGTTGCAATAGTGGAAAACATGGGATGGTTTTTTATTGTGTTCTGTGAATCTGGTTTCCAATTTTCATCCTGTTTCTCCGATGTAGAATTTCGGGCAGTTATTGCATGTTGTTTTGTAAATGAGGTTGGTATTGTGTGATTCTAAATAATTTAGTAACAATTTTAATTTAGGGCCGGGTTTTTGAGAGAATTTGACGTTGACAGGAATATTATGTTTAATGGTTGATTTTGTCCAAGTGTGGATAATTCTTGAGCTGGTTTCAGGGACAAAAGGTAAACTGCAGTGTAATGTTCTGTTGTTGGGTTTGTTATTATCAACTCATTTTGTTCATGAGTTGAGTTTTGTTGTGGGGAATTTTGGAGAGTTTTTCAACAATAGCTGGTGGAAATTTATTGGTGTGAATGAAGGAATGCTTTATGTGGTTAATTTCTTCAAACATTTCCTTCAAATAGATGGTTTAAGTATGGGCAATCCTGTTTCACCCATTCTTGCCAGTATATTTATGACCCAGATCGAAATACAAGCCATACATTCTGTGCTTCATCCCCCACTATACTGGTACAGACATGTTGATGACACTTTTGCTAGTTTCACTTCTACAGAACACACACTAACTTTCTTTGAACACATAAATTCCATTCATCCCAACATCAACTTTACCATAGAATACGAAAACAATAAACAGTTATTTTTTCTTAACCTCAACATTATTATATCGGACACACAGGTTAAAACCAAAATTCACTGTAAGAACATACACACTGGCCTCTGCATCCCCTGGAATTCTGCTTATGACAACACACAAACAATCAATACACTCAAAAACCTCATAAACACAGCAACAAGGCATATGGACTACATACACGTGACATGTTTTCTCTTAGCATGTCATTTTCCCTATTTTATCCACCATCCCTAGAAAAAGTATGAAATTAAATGT
>NW_013758249.1:0-969 GCF_000517525.1 Limulus polyphemus | reverse complement strand
AAGACGTGCACAATTTGCAGCATCGATGGTGGAGTCAAGCAAATTGAAAGATTTCCTTGCTGGAAGTGATGACACCAGTAAGCTAGCATCTGTTCCTTTTGATGGCAGCAAAGAGGTCAAAGTGCCAAACTGTGAACATGCTATTTCATTTGAAAAAGAAAACAATTGTTATGACAGCAGAAGTCACGCGACACTGGGAGCTTTCGTGCTAGAGTTTCTGGAAGGATCATGAATTATCGAGGAATCCCGCGAATGTCCGAGTGTTTGCCAGGCACCCTCTTTTTAAGTATATAAGCCCAGCAAATAAAGCCAGCAATAGATAGACATGAAGATAGATTGAAGAGATAGATAATTGAGTCAAGCGAACAGTAGGCACCATAAGTAAAGTGTGTGAATCACTGTGATTTATAGCAGGTTATAAAGGTTGTTAAGTTTAAAGTGACTATGGAAATTCTGTTTAGGTAAGTGTTAAAAGAAAGGATGGACTAACCAGGTGCCATCAAGCTGAAGTCAAAGTGACTGAAAAAGTTGATGATGTTGAAGTGGAACCAAGTATAGATATTAAAGCAGAACAGGAGAAAGACCAAGATTTGAAGCCAATAATTGATTTTCTACAAGCAAGTGCTTTGCACCCTGCTTGGGAGAAGGTGTCTAGCTTAAGCCTTTTGACAAAGAACTATTGGGCATAATGGGACCAGTTGAAGCTTGAAGATGGTATTCTTCTCAGGAGATGGGAAACTGCAGATGGGAAAGTGACGACCTGGCAAACGGTTATACCGAGAAAGTTACGGGAAGTTGTGCTGCGTCAATCCCATGATACTGTAACAGGAGGACATCTCGGAGTTAAGAAAACATTGAGTCACCTACGACACAGATTTTTCTGGATAGGTATGAGACAAGATATGGAAGAATGGTGCAGAACATGCAGTACATGTTGTGCTAAAAGGGGACCCAAGCATAAGGGACGTG
>NW_013758248.1:0-1797 GCF_000517525.1 Limulus polyphemus | reverse complement strand
GGCAGTGTGTATGAATCTTTTCGGTATGCTGTTAAGAGCCCCGAAGTCCACACAGCAATGTTGGGTCCCATCTTTCTTCTGTACTAATACGACAGGAGCTGATCAGGGACTATCTGATTTTCAACTATCCCTTCCTTAATTAGACCATCCATGACCTTCTCTATCTCTTGTTGCATTGCTGGAGCTATTCTCCTAGGAGGGATCTTTATTGGATGGTGGTTGCCTGTGTTTATTCTGTGCTCTATCAGGTTTGTGCATCCGAGGTCATGATCTCCTTTCGAAAAGACGTCAGCATAATTTGCCAAAAGTTCTTTTACCTGAACAGCCTGTGATAATGACAAATGGAGTATGCTCTTCTTATAGAGGTCAGTCAAATATTCTGGAAGTGTATGTCCTTTCTTCACAGTTGTATTCCTTGCTTTAACATTGACTGGCTCTACCTCCTGGCACACGCCCAACAATGCCCCTTCCTTAAGTGTCTGCTCATATTCAGAGAAATTGGCCACTGTTATAGGTACTACTTGACGACCTGCTAAAAGTGACCTTCCAATCTTCAAATCTGCTGGCCTGCATGAGTCTTCCTCTGCTTCTACAAGCACTGGGCTTCCATGGGGATGTTCTTTTATCCTTCCCCAAATTATCTTCTCTGACATAGGGGGTATTGTAGTTGATTTAAGTGCTGTGACATGCTGATCAACAGATGTAGCAACACTTACTGGAGTCTGGACTTTGTTGTTTCCAATCGCCATTTTATCTTAAATTAACTACACACTTCCTCGGTAGTAGATAGTCCAATCCTAATATGCATTGGTCTTCAATGTCAGCCAAGAATACTTTTTTCTCTGTTCTTCATGCCCATGAGCTCGATAGTTACAACCTTGCAAAATGTCCTGTCACACCACAGAGCTTCTGGTACTCCTTCGTGATCTAACACCTTGATGCTCACAAGGGTTTGCTGAGATGCAGAGTCTATACAAAGTTGTACCTTTGGCTATCTAGCTTTCCTGTCACACAGACACTGTGTGTGCTTGGCATTTTACACCTAGCTGTTGGGACTTTCACGATGGAGGTTGGTGGGCGTCCCTCAACACCAACCACTACTGGTTTCCCGAAGCTGACTTATTGGTGGTATTTTTCTTACACTGGCTCCTCAGATGTCCTTACTCCTCACAGTTCCAACAGCTTTTCTGGATACCAGCCTTTCCTGCTGTATCATCTCCCCTGTGTTGAAGTTTCCAGCATTGAGCTCTCTTGTGCCCAGGTTTGTTACAGTGCCATCAAAGTCCCTCAAACTTCTCTGAAAGCTGACCTTTTCTGGCCTTGAATCCAGATGATTGTACCAACCTTGGTACCTCTGTGCTGGACTTAATGTAGGATTCAAATTCGAAAGCTCTGGCCATTGCATCCTGCATAGTAGAGGGGTGTGTTTGCTTCATTTGTATCTTAAGTTGTGGACTGTCCAAGGCATCTACGAACTGATCCCTCAGCAACAGCTTGAGGAGATCGGGTGGTGCAGTTAGGTAGGCCTTGTGTGCTATGGTTTCCAAGTCCTGTGCCAGCTCTTGCAGGCTCTCCCCTTTAGCACGGACTTTCGTCCTAAACCTAGCCCTGTAGACTTCTGACTGATTTTGGGTTCCGTACCTGAGTTCTAGAGCCGCTACCAGTGCTCTATAGTTGTGCCTGTCGCCTGCTGACAACTGTCCAAGTATTTCCAATGCTTGTCCTTTCATGCTGCTTTCTGCTCTTCTGTCCATCCATTCATCTCTACCAGTAGCTCAAACTGTGCTCTATATGCTT
>NW_013758247.1:0-969 GCF_000517525.1 Limulus polyphemus | reverse complement strand
TTTGTTTGTTTGTTTGAATTTATTCACAAAGCTACACAATGGGCTATCTGTGCTCTGCCCATCATGGGTATCGAAACCTGGTTTCTAGCATTGTAAGTCCGCAGATATACTGCTGTGCCACTGGAGGGGGGGCTATGAAAGTAGTTTAGTTATGTAATACAATAAGTATATACTGTGAAACTACTTGTGATCTTAGAAGTTCGTCATAAACTAATTAATGCAACGAGAACTGTGTAAAAAAATGATACATTGAACTTGATAGCCCTTAACAGATAACTTAACCTATGTGTTCTAAGTGAAATATTACAACTGTCGTGAGAAGCAATGGTAATAAACAATGTTACTTTGTGAATTTATTAAGAAATAGAAGAGTGAGTTAAATAACATTTTCTTTACTTTAAAATATCATGGTGTACTTTATCAACTCAGGTTTGAAATGTAACATTTTGTTTCTAATTCTGTGATTTCAATCTTATTTTGTTTCTTTATAGGACTGAGGTTGGTAAGGTTTGTCTATTTTAGAAAGTTGCGCGCAAAGCTTCGCAAGGACTAATATGCCAGACATTCCGTAGTTTTGAGCTTATAGAATAGAAAGTAAATATTCCCCATCGTTAACTCTTGAACTACACGAATCGAATAGTGAGATTTCATCGTCGCTCTTCTTTCGCATCTACAACCTTAACCTGCTTGTTTGTTTGTAATGAATTTCGCGCAAAGCTTCACGAGGGCTATCTGCGCTAGCCGTCCCTAATTTAGCAATGTAAGACTAGAGGGAAGGCAGCTAGTCATCACCACCCGTCGCCAACTCTTGGGCTAGTCTTTTACCAACGAATAGTGGGATTGGCCGTCACATTGTAACTTTCCCACGGCTGAAAGGGCGAGCATGTTTGGTGAGACGGGGATTCGAATCCGCGACCCTCAGATTGCGAGTCGAGCGCCCTAACCTTTAATAATTTCTCTGTAATTACC
>NW_013758246.1:0-1265 GCF_000517525.1 Limulus polyphemus | reverse complement strand
TGCCAGCGGACTTACAGACGCTAAAAATCGAGTTCTATACCCGTGTGGGCAGAGCACAGATAGCCCATTGTGTAGCTTTGTGCTTAACTTCAAACAAAAAAGATAAGTACAAAAAAAATTGCCCCGTGGCTCCACCAAGTGCTGTCCGGTCGAACTGTTGAAGAAAAATTGTGTTAAGAATTGTAAAGAATTAATGATACTAGAATTTAGCCTTAGTTGCAGCATCCTTACAAAATTGAACGAACTGATATATAACGTACGAAGTTTTGAATGATAAACAGCTCTATGATATGTAAAGTATTATAGTCGTAATCCATTCATAGCGTAGAAAACTACTATATTTTAAATGTATTTATAATTATTTATGTATCAGTATATCAATAACGTATTTGGGATTTTTTGTTTTCAAATTCAGAACAAATTGTCTGTATTTCGAATTTCAACACTAACAGGATGTGCCCACTTGTGTTTCTTTGAATTTCGCGCAAAGCTAAACGAGGGCTATCTGCGCTAGCCGTTCCTAATTTAGCAGTGAAAAACTAGAGGGAAGGCAGCTACTCATCACCACCCACCGCCAACTCTTGGGCTACTATTTTACCAACGAATAGTTGGATTGACCGTCACATTATAACACCCCAATGGCTGAAAGGGCGAACATGTTTGGTGAGACGGGGATTCGAACCCGCGACCCTCAGAATGCGAGTTAAACGCCCTAACCGCCTGACCATGCCCAGTTGTGAACAATGTTATCTCGTCCCTGAACATGATAAGGGCCCGTGCGTCTGCTTCTCTATGTGACCAGTATGTTAGAAAACTCGTTATTTTTTTTTACCACGAGTGCTTAAAAGCTTGTTTTTATGCCCTCAGATACTTCCTAGAGAAACTCTGTTGGCCAAGTGCACCTTGGAATACCAAAGTCACACACGCACCTCAAATATTTCCTAGAGAATCTCCGTTGGCCAAGTGCACCTTGGAATACCAAAGTCACACAGCACCTCAGATATTTCCTAGAGAATCTCCGTTGGCCAAGTGCACCTTGGAATACCAAAGTCACACACGCACCTCAAATATTTCCTATAGAATCTCCGTTGGCCAAGTGCACCTTGGAATACCAAAGTCACACACGCACCTCAAATATTTCCTATAGAATCTCCGTTGGCCAAGTGCACCTTGGAATACCAAAGTCACACACGCACTTCAAATATTTCCTAGAGAATCTCCGTTGGCCAAGTGCACCTTGGAATACCAAAGTCACACACGCACTT
>NW_013758245.1:0-968 GCF_000517525.1 Limulus polyphemus | reverse complement strand
CCCCCGTATAAAAAAAACTCTAAAATCTCTGAAAATTAACAATGACTATTTCACAGTATTGGCTGAGCAAAACCAAAGTTTATTGTACTTATAAAGCCGCCATCGCTATATACGTGCTTATGGAGTGAAACATTTTACCTACTTTGGCTCAGACTAACATAATTAGAGTGAGTTACCAAAGTAGATATTTTTATTTTATTTTCAGTATCTCAGTTTTTGTAGTTTTTACTTTCTTGTTTCAATACTTTTTTATAGCATTAAAACTTTCTATATTACTATAGCTAGCTAGGTTACATATATATCAATCCTTACTTGTCTTTATAAAATTTATTAAAAATAGTAAATCGGAAACCAACATCACAGATAGAACCAAATGCCCAATTGATTAATAAGCAAACATACTACAAGCTCATTCTCTTGATTGCGTTGATCGAACTTTCAGGTGACAAGAAATTACTGAATCCACAATTATCAATGATGCATCTGTTTAAATTGAACAATCAAATATAAACTGTAAAACACCATGATTGAAGATTTCATGTTAATGGTATAGCTATGGTAAGTAGTAGGGATTAAGATGGGATAAAGACAGGAATTAGTTTCACTAACAGATGTACATGTGAGATGCACGGTGATAGGTTTATGAAAGTTTTCCCGAAATATGCCAGTGGCAATATAGAGAGTAAAAGTATATAAATATAAAATTATTTACGTTTATTGGGCTTCAACATTTAAATAACATTTTATTTTCTATTTTAGGAGTTAGAAGATAAACAGACAAAGCTCTCTCAAATTATAGTAGGATTACCACGTGCAACATTTTAAGAAAAGTTTCTAGTAGTCATGGAATTTCACACATATACAAACGAAAGAAGATTAGATGGATACATACGGTATTCTCTTTTAAAGCACGGTCTGGTTTCCAAAGTCAAATCACTCAAAACTAGAGTGCCAGTATTCTAAAACGG
>NW_013758244.1:0-969 GCF_000517525.1 Limulus polyphemus | reverse complement strand
TAAGAGGGTGACAACGTGACGGAATAACAATAATGTGTGTAGGTAGTGAGTAATTGAACTGTAGTCAGAAGTATTGTTGAAGTTAAGGTTCGTTGTTAAAACGTTTGTTACAGAGCGACTGTTGAAAATAAGTGTATCGGTAAAGTTATATTCAGAAAGAATAAACCAGTTTTATTAAGTAAGGACTTGTGTTGCTAAAATTTCGTCGGAACGAAGTTACGGAAAGTTAATTAACAAACGGAGACGTAACACAGTAATAACGCTACATCTCGTGAACTAACTTGTTTAAGCTTAAGGCAAGGTTTTTATTTAGTGGTTAGATCAAGAGGTTACATTTCATGTGACTAACTAATTTACATAATCTTTCACAACATATTAATATCTGTACGTCACCGCTAGAGGAAGCTTGTATCAGTTTCATAATACGTGCATACTGAAATTAAACATGCTCTAGTTAGAAGGGGAATTAGCTCTTTAATATAACCAAAAATTCATAGTTTAACTGAACGATAGAAGGTATGATAAATGAACGGTAAACAAAACCATAACAAAATAAAAGTAGAATTTGTTATTTCACACTTCTTCTTGGGCTTTTCCAGTTGTTATGGTCAAAAAGAAGACTAATGGTTTTAGATTTTGTGTGTACTACAAAAATTTAATCCAGTCTCAGAATCTCACTGCTTTCCATTGCCTCATATAAGTGATATTTTGAATACTTTGTTAGGTGCTACCTGTATCAGTACATTAGAGTTATCAAGTAGATATTGGCAAATACCTGTAAAAATGGAGGATCGACATAAAACTGCCTTCACAACTATTAATGGACTTTATCAATTTAAAGTGATGTAATTTGGTCTTAAAAATGCACTTGCCACCTTCCAAAGACTTATGGATAAAGCTTTAGCAAGAACAACTGAATACAATTTCTCGAATTCGTGGAAACACTGTTAAGAAAGAATCAAAATATTT
>NW_013758243.1:0-2330 GCF_000517525.1 Limulus polyphemus | reverse complement strand
GGGGCGCTATGATGTTACGTTCAATCCCACTTTGCGCGAAATACGTAACAAACAAACAAACTAAACAATTTGTATCAGTATTCAGTTTCTTTATTGTGTATATTAATTAGTTTAAACGTTATAGCCTCTGTTTCTAATTTTCATAATTACATCAAATGTGGCCTATTCCTTTTACTATAGAGAGATTAAGTATATTATATTAAAAACAAGTAATTGCGGAATCACATCCCAGCTACTAAACCGATGTGTTTCTGTAGAGAAAAGTATCAATATCACTTTCGTTCTCCAGCTGCTTCAAGTATGCGACGGTATAACAAGAGATATGACAGATTTTTCACATATAAAAAAGCCCTTTAGTGGCACAGCAGTATGTCTGCGGACTTACCACACTACAAACCGGGTTTCAATACCCGTGGTGGGCAGAGCAGAAATAGCCCAATATTTAGCTTTGTGCTTAAACTACAAAACAAAACTTAGATGTTCCAGGAAAAGCCAACAACTTCAATAAGGAATAGGTGTTTAACGATATATATTCTTACTGAATTCTATGTTTTACGTATTTTCATCATATGTTTTCAATATGTTTTTGGGAAAGTAATATCCCGAAACAATTATTATAGTTACTCAAATCCCTAATTCTGCGTAAGACCGTGAAGACTAACATCACATAAATATATTTTACTTTCACCATTCGAGAACAAGGATGATTGAGATGCTACCTTGCACGTGTTCTTGCTGCAGCCGTAGCGTTAATAGTACTGAAAGTTATTCGTTTTCTCTAAAGTTATGTGACGAGCTATGCTTGTACCGAATAAAGTACATAAAATATATAGAATAACGATCTAGCATTAGTTATCAGTGTGAAAAATACTTGTATTTAATATGACTGTTTGAACAAAAAAGAATTATCAGAGAGTTACAGTGTTAAGTTTCTGTTGATCGTTGTGCCTTCAGAATTTTTATTTTTAATGAATTGACAGTAATATGTTCAACAGATTTTTTTAACATCCTTTAACTCCAGTTTGTTAACTACTGGTAAAATGTTTAAGTTATTCTCATCTTAAGTTTCACAGAAACTTTCGTTATTATGAATGATGGAAGTACCTAAACTTTGAAAAACTCTTTAGTCCTCATTTATTAAAATGTAAAAAAATATTTTAATGTGAGAAAGAGTGCCAATTCTATAATTATTAACCTTTGTTGTTAATTAATAATTAATGCAAAATATAATTATCCTTATCAGTAAATATAAATGAGAAAATCGCAAAGACAGTTAATATATTTCATATGTACAATTTCGAAGTTGATATTTTAACTAGATGCTTAAGAGATAGATTTGCACTGATTGAATCTAACAATTAATGGATGAATTAGATGAAAAGGAACTTAAGGTCAGTTGAAAAGTAAATTTCAATAATGTCACAATAAAAAATGGTTGATACATTTAATTCCAACTAGAAACAACTAGACTCTCTCGAATTATCATCTTTAAGTTCACGTATACCATTATAAGTTACTACGTCAGAAACCAAATATCTTGAGCACCTTCAATCCAGACTTCCTTACATCAATAGATAGATTTGGATAATTTGGATAATTTTGGAAAAATTAATTTTTTAATTGAAAAAAACAAACAAACTTATTACAGGTGACCATCATGTTATCTATTAAAACCAGTACTGTTTGTGTTATAACCTCCTTTAAAAATGTTTAATTGGAGACATACTTGTATGTGTATGTGCACAATTTCTTCAAAAGTTTGGTTTATTTTGCATTTCGTGCAAAGCTACATAAGGGCTATCTGCGTTAACCGTTCTTAAGTTAGCAGTGAAAGAATGGAGGGAAGCTAGTCAACATCACCCACCCCCAGCTCTTGGGACAACCTTTACCAATGAATAGTGGGATTCACTGTCACATTATAACGCCCTTATGGGTGAAATGGTGAGCATGTTCAGTGATAGAAATTCTAATCCGCGACCCTCAGGTTGCGAGTCGAGCTCCTTAAATACCTGGCCATGGCTGAAAATTATTAATAACCAATAGGTAGTAGTGATAAATAAAATTTTACCTGTACGAAACAAATTATATTTTAATAGACTATAAATTCTGCATTTTCTGAATGTTTGCACACAATACACAAAGGACTATTTGCCCATATCTGTCCCCCCCCATATCTGTCTCTAATTTTGAAATGATTGGGTATGAGAAAAAAAAATCTAATCAACAACATTCACCACCAACTGTTATGCTACTCTTGTCTGATCGAATAGTGAGATTTGACCGTAATGCTTTAAGTGTACAACAGAGTTAGCAAAGTGTCAAACTCGTTT
>NW_013758242.1:0-970 GCF_000517525.1 Limulus polyphemus | reverse complement strand
CATTGAATCACAACATAATCTGTACTCTGTAAATAAAGACGTACAAACACGTAGTCACTAAATCACAACATAATCTGTACTCTGTAAATAAAGACGTACAAACACACAGTCACTAAATAAAAGTTGGGAGACGGCTTGAATGGGTAATGAAGAAAACTTTATTATAAATGTACAACATTTTGACAAGATTATGTCATCGTGAGTTACACGTAGTTTACATAGACACGGGAATATGTTTACAGTATGGAACAAAGAGGTCACATGACCGGAGATTGCTTAACAGGTTAGTAAAGTTATCTTGGTACCCCAGGGTGTTGGTTTAGAGTAGGGCTGTTTTGTTCAATTAAAATGGCTTCCTTTATTTTGAGTTTGTTGATCTTTGGTTCTCTGTTTCAAATTACAGTATTTGGGATTGATATACTGTGGTTTCTTGAGTTGTAATGGTGGTAAACCTGGCATGTTTTTTTTATTATGTTTGGTGAATATAGTTTCCAATTTTCTACCGATGTAGAAAAGTTATGCCACGTTGGTATTGTGTGACTTTTATTTAGTACTGACTTTAGTATAGGGTTAGGGAACTTTTCACCAAGTGTTGATAATTTTTGAACGGATTTCAGGGATAAATGATAAACTACAGTGTAATGTGCTGTAGATAAAGACGTACAAACACCTAATCATTAAATAACAACATAACATATAGTCTGTAAATAAACACGTACAAACATCTAATCATTAAATAACAACATAACCTATAGTCTGTAGATAAAGATGTACAAACACCTAATAATTAAATAACAACATAACCTATAGTCTGTAGATAAAGATGTACAAACACCTAATAATTAAATAACAACATAACCTATAGTCTGTAGATAAAGACGTACAAACACCTAATCATTAAATAACATAACCTATAGTCTGTAGATAAAGATGTACAAACACCTAATCATTAAATAATAACATAACCTAA
>NW_013758241.1:0-967 GCF_000517525.1 Limulus polyphemus | reverse complement strand
CGGATTCTAGCGTTGTAAGTCCGCAGACATACCGCTGTGCCACTGGGGCCCCCAATTTTGAAAGGATAGACTAAAGAGTAAGCAGCTAGTCAACACCACCTACCGCCATGTCTTGGGCTATTCCTGTCAGACAGAATAGTGGGATTTGACTATCACTCTTATAAAATACCCATGGCCCAAAAGTTTGGAGCACGATTCCGTTTGGTGGTAGAAATAAATGAAACACCGAACCTCAGCACCACAGTCATGCTGGTCTGGCCATATCGATCAAAAGGTCATTGTTGGCATCTTGGCTTGTACCAAAGTTGTCATGTAGCAACTACACTAGTGCTTCCTCGTTTGATTCCTCTCAGATGGCTAGATAAGTACTTCTATCATCGTTCACCTCATCAGCTGAATTGATAGAAAACAGTACTCTTATTCAAGGTAAGGTTGTAGCAATTTGATATCAATCGTTTTCTGGGTTATCAGACTATGCAATTATTTAATTCTAATTATTAATTAGTTACTAATATTTTTTTACTTTTTAGATATTAATAACTAGTTTTTTATCCTCTGTTTCGGCTATTAATCTGCTGCTGTCTTCGAAGAAGACCTGAGAAGGACTGTTTCTGTGTTGGTAGTTTGTCCTAATTGAAGCTCTTAAATCGATCTTGATAGTTTTCTGTACAATAAATTTATGACCAATGAAAAAAGCTGAAAGTAATTTATTATGGCCAAGATAACATATACACTAATATGATAAACTTAATATAATACCTCACCCATGAATCTTTATTAGAGTTCGTAGCAAAAACCTGAATGTGTGCAGATATCTCTTTATATACACCTGGAAAAAAGTTAAGCACCCCCAAATATTTTTCAGGATTGCTTATTGAAAATAAGGTTTAATTTTCATGATGTTGAGCAATGTTCATAATTTCAAACATAATTAAAAGGATGTGAGCGTTCAGGTGTGACATTTAAA
>NW_013758240.1:0-969 GCF_000517525.1 Limulus polyphemus | reverse complement strand
CCAGAGTATAAGTAAGTAAGAAATTTTATTGGTGGTAATGTTTAGTGTCACTGATGAGGAGTGGAATTCGTCTGGCTCACAGACACATCCCAATAAAAGAATAGACCATTCAAAGCTTTTACTTGTTGTTAAACAAATGTTTAAAGAACTCTATTCAAGGAGGAATGAATTGTTCTGGAGATACATGAAAGTATCTGAATGGTGCTCGAAAATGGCAAAAAAAACAATAAAAAAGGTAGAAATTAGTTAAAAACAAATAACCGGAAATAACATAGGACTACTATCAGTGATCCTAAATTATAACTGTCATAACCACAGCAACAGTTACACCTAGAACAACCGTTGTTATCCTACTCCAGTCAACATATCAATGCATGTTTTAACAGCACTGTTACGTCGTTGGCATTAGCGACTAATGATGAGGCAAGTACAGCAAATATTTAAACTTTGATTAAAAAACTAACAGGATAAACCTGTAGCTGAAACTAATTCTTGTCATCCACATGACCCGTTCTCAACTGATAAACAACATTTTCCAGTATATATCAATCATGACATAAATGTGAGAAATCTCATTATTAAAAACTGTTCTTACAAACCTAAAATACCTCTCCCACGAAATCTAAAAATCGGAGTGAATATTTGTTTGTTTTGTGTTAAGCGCAGAACTACACAACGAGCTATCTGTGTGTGCTGTGCCCACCACAGGTACTAAAACCCGGTTTTTAGTGTTATGAGCTTTCAGACGTACCGCTGAGCCACCGGGAACTTTGAGTGAATATTATTACAAATTATCTAAATATGGAGATAAGGTTCTCTGGAAATAGTTATGTACTGTGAAATTTTTGGAGATCGAAAATATGTGTCTCAGCAACAAGCATGGGCAGTTGAAATGAAAGATTGGCATAGCATTTTAAGAAAATAAATAACATGAAATGCATTCATATTTATCAGCCTGAGCTATTTAAG
>NW_013758239.1:0-3536 GCF_000517525.1 Limulus polyphemus | reverse complement strand
CAGCTAACTAAACATTCGAAGTTTAAAAGAACACGTTTTACCAGTTTTAGTAATAGTCAATATTATCTACACAATATTGAACCCAGTTATATATTTGTTCGAAAGCTTGTTAGATAACTCCCAAATTAACCATAAAAGTATTTCGAAATGTTAATATGTTAAAATAAGATAATAAGGGTGTGTACTACATAAACATAATATTGTTGCGTCAGCGATCACGTTGTGACCATCTTATATATATACCAGACTACCCCCAATCTAGTAGTCTCCCGATAATTCACGAAGGTTCGAGAGAAGGACGTGGCGTGATACTAGTCACGTGACCAAAATGACAAGATGGTCCATTACTTGTTGAAAATCCTGGATGTTGAGCGTCTCCCGTCGTCCATCTATCAAAACCTGGAGATCATTCCGACTCAAACATAGTTCGTGGCTTATCAAACAACTGAGGCCCTGCAGTGAAAGACATAGGTCAAAACATGATTTATTGTGTCAAGTACTTACGTGAGACTTCAGTACTTACGTTCTAAATCAATTTTTTCTATTATAATGCCACGTATTTACGTTCTAGTTCACTTTGTTCTATTACTATATCAACTATTTACGTGCTAATTCACTTTGTTCTATTATAATATTAAGTTTTTACGTGCTAGTTCACTTTGTTCTATTATATATCAACTATTTACGTTGCTAATTCACTTTGTTCTATTATAATATTAAGTTTTTACGTGCTATTTCACTTTGTTCTATTATAATATCAAGCATTTACGTGCTGATCCATTTTGTTCTTTTACAATATTAAACATTTATGTGCTAGTTCACTTACGTGCATGCTATTAGGAGAGACTAACTGATTTAGGAGAAACTGATTTAGGAGAGAACAGATGAACTCAGAAAAGGACTGATTAACTTAGGAGGGAACTGGTTGATTTACAAAATTCCTATTGAGAAGTCGAAATTAATTTGTATCGTTTTTAGCTGCGACATATCGGCTCATAGAATGATTCTGAGTGTTTTTTTTTCAATTACAAACTTTTAGCTCATAGCTCCATCTCTGGTTAAACATGTTGTTTTCATATTGTTATGCCTCCAGTCGTTAGTTGATTTTCCGTAACTTCGTTCCGACGAAACTTTAGCGACACAAGTCCTTTCTTAATAAAACTGGTTTATTCTTTCCGAATAACGACATACTTAATTTCAACAGTCGCGCTATAACAAACGCTATAACAACGACGTCTCACGTGCTCAACTTCAACAATACTATCTGACTCCAGTTCAATTATTCATTACCTCGCCCGAGCACCACCTAGTGGTTACTGATGCTACTAAACATAAGAGAAATGTGCGTGCGATATAAGAATAATAAATATATTCCACTGTTTGGTCAAGAGTAGCCATTCAGGTGACGAAGATATAGGTGATCAGCTATTTAACAGTAAGGATGAATATGCTTAAAATTTAGTGTTTGGACATTTAGTACAAACAAACAGTTGGAGTTAGTTAAACTTCTGCTGCCAAACAGTGGGTTATTAATCCAAACAATGCGTTATTAATCCAAACAATGGGTTATTAATATTCATTTTATAAACCGAAAATTCAGGAATATTTGATGAAATGTAAGAAAGGAAAAACTAACAAGTGTTACGTGAATCAAAGGACACAGTGAAACAAGACTACTTGGCAGTAGAAATTTAACTGTCTTGTTTCACTGTGTACTTGGCAGTAGAAGTTTAACTGTCTTGTTTTACTGTGTACTTGGCAGTAGAAATTTAACTGTCTTGTTTCACTGTGTACTTGGCAGTGGAAGTTTAACTGTCTTGTTTCACTGTGTACTTGGCAGTAGAAGTTTAACTGTCTTGTTTCACTGTGTACTTGGCAGTAGAAGTTTAACTGTCTTGTTTCACTGTGTACTTGGCAGTAGAAGTTTAACTGTGTCTTGTTTCACTGTGTACTTGGCAGTAGAAGTTTAACTGTCTTGTTTCACTGTGTACTTGGCAGTAGAAGTTTAACTGTCTTGTTTCACTGTGTACTTGGCAGTAGAAGTTTAACTGTCTTGTTTCACTGTGTACTTGGCAGTAGTTCGTGTTTCAACTGCTGGATACAGCTGGGGTAAATAAACTCTTTAAAAGTGACCATAAAATAATTAATGAATAACAAACTTATTTCAGAATTATTATTCCATAAAATGGTGAACTTACTATATCTTTAGTTCAAATGTAGCTGGGCTCTTACCAATGACTTACACCTTTAAACTTTTACTAACCACTGACTTAAACAGTGAAACAAGACACAGTTAAATCTTTACTAACCACTGACTTACACAGTGAACAAGACACAGTTAAATCTTTACTAACCACTGACTTACACAGTGAAACAAGACACAGTTAAATCTTTACTAACCACTGACTTACACAGTGAAACAAGACACAGTTAACACATACTGACCTCATTCACGAGCTGGACAAAACATTCCTTGACCAGAAGAAGTAAGTCTAGTAACTATAAGAATGTTTCAACGTGTAGTGTTGTTTATTGTTGAAAGCTATACAACGTAGAGTACCCGATGTTTTACAACCAATATATAAGATGTAGTTATCGGGATCATAGTGTAGCTGTAAACACAATAGACCCACTACACACACATATCTACCGACCCACCCCTACCACACACATATCTACCGACCCACCCCTACTACACACATATCTACCGACCCACCCCTACTACACACATATCTAGAAGTCCTTAGCAAGGTAACGTGAGCCCTATTATTGGACACAATATTGTTCAAATAGTTATCAATGTTACGTAAAAACAATTCACCTCGACCCACGAACTGTTAAAACGTATTTACAAAGATGGAATGTTATCAAGAGTTAATTAGAACACATTGTTAACACTAATATAATTACTTAAGATGGACTTACCAAGATCTACTAGTCTTTATCTCGTCGTCAGAGAATTCTTGGTCTTGAAGATGACGATTGTAATAAAGTTCTAATCTCAATAGGAGATCATGCAAATCTGCAGTTCCATGCCGCAAGAGGTCGCTAAATTGTCGGAAAGTTCAATGAAAACTTTATTGGAGAAGAAACAAAATATATGACTGTCGGAAATGAAGATGAATAAGTAATCTTGCTTTGGTGTATTTGTGGAAAAAATTAGTGGACATTTTCTAGTTTTTTATAGTTAAAAATTTATAAATCATATTTCTTTGCAAGATCGTAGTACGATATTTAGAGAAGCTATACCAACCCACCCCTACTACACACATATCTACCGACCCACCCCTACTACACACATGTCTACCGACCCACCCCTACCACACACATATCTACCGACCCACCCCTACCACACACATGTCTACCGACCCACCCCTACCACACACATATCTACCGACCCATCCCCTACTACACACATATTTACCGACCCACCCTTACTACACACACATATCTACCGATCCCACCCCTACCACACACATGTCTACCGACCCACCCTACCACACACATATCTACCGACCCAACAATATTGTATATAA
>NW_013758238.1:0-1567 GCF_000517525.1 Limulus polyphemus | reverse complement strand
TTACTTCATTACAACAATATATATTTGTACAAGTTGCCGTATCCTCCTTACTTCATACAACAATATATATATTTGTACAAGTTGCCGTATACTCCTTACTTCACACAACAATATATATTTGTATAAGTTGTCGTTTCCTCCTTACTTCATACAACAATATATATTTGCAAGGAAGAAATAACACTCTTGCCAGAACAACGTTGTGTTTATTTTAAAGACAGCCCCTAACTCTTAATTTAAGATAGTAAAAACTTGTGATATTAGCATGTTCATTGGGTGGTATACAAACCTCATATTGTTCTTCACAGCAAGCTGGCGTGCATAAAAATTAAAATACACGTATACTTTATATATATATATTAGTATGTTCTCGTTCTTTATATGCATAACACATACATGAAATAATAAATGTAAGTGTCCATGTTTGTGTGAATTAATAAAATCTGAACTCGATACACCAACAGCCGTTTATGTTCATCAAGTGATTTTTAGAAGAGCATGTCTATGATTTGAGTGTTTGGTATTTCAGCGACAATGTTGGTTTCAGTCATTACGAGCACGAGGACTTCGGCTGTCAGCCAGTCTTCTTTTTCTTATCTTCAGCTTCGAGAAACATCTCTCACAGTGATCTAGAGAGATGGAAAGTGTCAGAATACACTTTATGTAAGTTGTCATATGATTTGAATGTAGCAACTGAAGAGCACGCGTTAAACACCATTTACACCTCTGGAAGGTCTTGCACTAAGTAGCGTCCTGTTGTTCTACTCTATGGTCAGTGAACTGGCCATAAAAACTTGCAAAATGTTTCAATTCAGATCCTACTTTCGTAACATCTCATCACGAGCTGACCTCTTCAGTGATCCGGTAGATCTTTCTTTATGTCAGCAAAACTCTTTGGGTCAAAACACTGCAAGTCAACTGACCAAGTTCTGCACGTCTTCTCTTCAGTCTTCCTATTGCTTGATCAAACATCAATTCTGTACGTAGTCGTACGTGATGTCGTTCTGTCATCTTCCGCAGATCTTCTTTCATCATACTCAGCTTTTCGCTTTCCCCATTATCTTCTTGCATTCCGAAATGTCATTACATCAAGAAATGACATAACGTAGAACAGGTGATAATTTGTGTGATTCTTTTCTTAAAAAACATTATTTGACAAACGTATTAATGTGTACGCCTGCTTATTGCTGGCAAAACCTAGCATCTACCCTAATGACCCCTTGGAACGACAAAGGGGTCAGAAACCTAGCATCTGCCCTAATGACCCCGTGGAACGACAAAGGGGTCAGAAACCTAGCATCTACCCTAATGACCCCGTGGAACGACAAAGGGGCCAGAAACCTAGCATCTACCCTAATGACCCCGTGGAACGACAAAGGGGTTAGAAACCTAGCATCTACCCTAATGACCCCGTGGAACGACAAAGGGGTCAGCAATCGAATATGACTACCACTCAACGGGATTCGGTCCGTTTTGGACCAGGGAGGGTTGGGTTCAGCGTAAATCTCTTCCTCCTTCTCAGAAAGTGTTATTTTGGTTGCACTCTTGCCGAATTCTAGGTAATAAT
>NW_013758237.1:0-1673 GCF_000517525.1 Limulus polyphemus | reverse complement strand
TGTTATACAAAATTCTGTTGCCACAGTTCGTCTGTCGCGTGCGCGGGAGAAACTCTACCTACACCAGGTGTTATACAAAATTCTATTACCATAGTTCATTTCTCTTTCTCTCTCCTGGCCTGGCATGGTAAGGTGGTTAGGGCGCTCGACTCAGAATCTGTGGGTCGTGGGTTCGAATCCCGTCACACCAAACATGATCGTCCTTTCAGCTGTGGGGGCGTTATAAGGTGACGACCAATCCCACTATTCGTTAGTAAAAAAGTGTCCCAAGACAATATTTACGGAATCAACTAACATCTCCTTGAAGATGGAAGGAGATGTTAGTTGAGTCTGTAAACATTGTTTATTAATGTGGTGAGAGATGGACTGAAAAGAAGATGTTTTCAGTCCATCTCTCACCACATTAATAAATAATATTTACGAACTCAACTAACATCTCCTTGAAGATGTTTTCAGTCCATTTCTCACCACATCAATAAATAATATTTACAGACTCAACTGACACTCCCTTCAGCATGTTTTTTTAGTTTCAACTTTCACCACATTAAGAAATAATGTTCACAGAATCAACTGACATTCCCTTCAGTATGTTGTTTTTAGTTTCAACTTTCACCAAGTTAAGAAATAACATTTACAGACTTAACTGACACTTCCTTCAGTATGTTGTTTTTAGTTTCATTGTCACCAAGTTAAGAAATAATGTTCACAGACTCCACTGAAACTCCCTTCAGCATGTTTTTTAGTTTCAACTGTCGCCACATTAAGAAATAATGTTTACAGAATCAACTGACACTCTTTTTATTATGTTGGTTTTAGTTTCAACTCTTACCACATTAATAAATAATGGTTACACTCAACTGACACTTCCTTCAGTATGTTTATTTTTTTACGTTTCAACTGTCACCACATTAAGAAATAATGTTTACAGACTCAATTGACATCTCGTTAGGGAATATTAGTTTTTCTTTAATTCAGGGCCCCCAGTGGCACAGCATTATGTCTGTGATGGGTAGCTTTGTGTTTAACTACAAACAAACAATCTTTAATTCAGCTTACTCTGTTTTAAAGACTAAAGCTCAAAAGGTTTAACGTTTGCAGATTCAGCTAGCTGATAACACGGCCTTTATGAGATTTTTGTTTAATTCATTTGTTACCGGCTTATAAAATTAACGAATAAGATTTACAAAGCTAACTAATACTCTCTTGTGGAATATATTGAGTTATTGAGAAATTCCACTGTCTTATGAAATAATGTTTACAATTTTAGTTACCACCAATATAAGAAGTAAGTTTAAAAATTAAAATCAGATTACTTTCAAAATTAATGAAATATGCCCAGAAAGTTGTAAGCGAGTTAAAATGTGTAGTATAAAATTAAAATCCCATTACTTCCAAAATTAACGAAATATGCCCTGAAAGTTGTAAGCGAGTAAAAATGTGTAGTATAAAATTAAAATCACATTACTTCCAAAATTAACGAAATATGCCCTGAAAGTTGTAAGCGAGTAAAAATGTGTAGTATAAAATTAAAATCACATTACTTCCAAAATTAACGAAATATGCCCAGAAAGTTGTAAGCGAGTAAAAATGTGTAGTTTTAAATTAAAATCCCATTACTTCCAAAATTAATGAAATATGCCCAGAAAGTTGTAAGCAAGTAACAATGTGTAGTT
>NW_013758236.1:0-964 GCF_000517525.1 Limulus polyphemus | reverse complement strand
CCCCTACCATCACAGTTTTTAAGGCTAAAGTCACCTGAACGAAATTTGCTGAACCATCTTTGACACTTACGAACGTTCAAAACATTTCCATAACATTCTTTGATATTCTTTGTGGCTACAGAGGCGTTGTTCCCCTTCTTTTATTCAAACAGCATTACATGTCGAATGTGTGTCTCGCTGTGTGCCATCACTATAATGGATTAGAGTATACTAAGCTTTACATATTATATAGCCTACATTAACGTGACGTTTAGGCGGTTCGTTTAACTATTATACGTGATGTGCGTTTTTTGGGGATGGTTAATGAAAGTGTTCCAAAACGCGACATTAATTTCTTGACGACCTAATATACATGACGACGTCCTATGCTTAACCCTACATGTTTCGATTTTGCTTAGATGGATTCTTAAACTGGATGCCTACAACATGAGACTACTGCTTTGTATGTTATTCTCTTTTAACTCGAACAGAAATTATGGTATGTTCAATTCTCACTGCTAATCATTAAAATGACCTTAACCTTGAATACTTATTTCCGTACATTTTTTATTTTGCTTCCATTGAATTCCAGTATACTAAAAATGCGAGAAAATAGTCTTAGATCATCTTTCTATATTGAGTACATCAAAAACAATAGTGATTTGTTTTAAGTTTGGAGGCCATCTTCCTTTTTATTAATTTATCACCTCAAAAAACGCAAAATTCAGTTTGGTATCCTTCTACACAATGTTCATTAGTCCTTGCAATATCCTGCATATTGACACTCATTTACTTTAAATCATCAATCTCGTATTTCCGAAAGAGAAAGAAGTACCAGAAATGTAAATACTATCTGTTTGCCAGAAAAAAAAAATGATTTAGTCATTCAGCATAATTTTGTTTTGAAAGACCCTGTACCGAACTTTACTGAATAAAACTTATGATTCTCAAAGTACCGTTACTTTTATTTAGTTCTATTAGGAGA
>NW_013758235.1:0-967 GCF_000517525.1 Limulus polyphemus | reverse complement strand
AATGTCATTTGTTCCAGAAAGAGGTGCTTTACTTAGGCCACATTGAAAGTGAGAATGGTGTGCAAATTGATCGTGATAAGGTGAAAACAGTGCGTGACTGGCCAACACCAGACAATGTGGGAGAGTTAAGAAGTTTCTTGGGACTCTGTACTAACTACCGCAAATTTGTGAAGGACTTTGCGACTATAGCTGCTCCACTACATGATTTGACTAAAAAAGGCCAGAAGTTTGAATGGACAGTTTCTTGCCAGCATTCTTTCAAGACGTTGAAGGAAAAATTGGCCTCCGCTCCACTATTAAAGCTTCCAGATCCCTCACTGCAGTACATACTGGATTGTGGTGCTAGTAATGTCGGAATTGGAGGAGTGTTGTCTCAGAAAGTGGGCGAAAACGAACATGTGGTGGCCTACTTCAGTAGGGTTTTGAGTAGACCAGAGAGGAAATACTGTGTAACACGGAGGGAACTTCTTTCTATAGTAAAGAGTCTGACATATTTCCACTCTTACCTCTATGGTGCAAGGTTTACCATTAGGACAGACCATGCTGCGTTACGCTGGTTAAGATCATTAAAGAACCCAGAGGGACAACTAGCACGTTGGATCGGAAAAATAGACCAGTATAATTAAATATTGAATATAGAGAAGGAAAATCCCATGGTAATGCTGATGGACTGAGCCGTAGACCCTGCATAAATGACTACAGACATTGCTGCAAAAGAGAGGTTGAACTAACCAGGTGCCATCAAGCTGAAGTCAATCCGACTGAAAGAGTTGATGATGGTGAAGTGGAACCAAATATAAATATCAAGGCAGAACAGGAGAAAGACCAAGATTTGAAGCCAATGATTGATTTCCTAAAAGCAAGTGTTTTGCACCCTGCTTGGGAGAAGGTGTCTAGTCTAAGCCCTGTGACAAGACTATTGGGCACATGGGACCAGTTGAGGCTTGAAGATGATATTCTTCTCCGG
>NW_013758234.1:0-966 GCF_000517525.1 Limulus polyphemus | reverse complement strand
TTGACAGTAAACAGTATTGTTAAATCGTATTTTCTTCTTATTGACACTACACAGTATTGTTATATATTGTGTCTTCTTATTGACAATACACAGTATTGTTAAATCTTGTGTCTTCTTATTGACAGTACACAGTATTGTTAAATATTGTATCTTCTTATTGACAGTACACAGTATCGTTAAATCGTGTGGCTTGTCAGTGACAGCACACAATATCATTAAATCTCTTGGCTTGTTATTGACTGTACACATTATTGTTAAATCTTGTGTCTTCTTATTGACACTACACAGTATTGTTAGATCTTATGTCTTCTAGTTGATAGTATACAGTATTGTTAAATATTGTGTTTTCTTATTGACAGTACACAGTATTGTTACATCTTGTGTCTACTTATTGACAGTACACAGTATCGTAAAATCGTGTGGTTTGTCAGTGATACTACACAGTATCGCTCATTCTTGTGGCTCGTTATTGACAGTCCAAGGTATTGTTAAATTTTGTGTCTTCTTATTGACAGTACAAAGTATCGTTAAATCTTGTATATTCTTATTGACAGTAAACAGTATTGTTAAATCTTGTGTCTTTTTATGGAGAGTACACAGTATTGTTATATCTTGTGTCTTCTTATTGACAGTACACATTGTTAAATTATGTGTCTTCTTAATGATAGTACACAGTATTGTTAAATATTGTGTCTTCTTATTGACAGTACAAATTTTGTTAAATATTGTGTATTCTTATTGACAGTACACAGTATTCTTAAATCTTGTGTCTTCTGAATGACAGTACATATTGTTAAATCTTGTGTCTTCTTAATGATAGTACATAGTATTGTTAAATCTTGCGTCTTCTTATTGACACTACACAGTATTGTTAAATCTTGTGTCTTCTTATTGACATTACACAGTATTGTCAAATCGTGTGTCTTCTTATTGACATTACACAGTATTGTTAAATCATGTGGCTTC
>NW_013758233.1:0-969 GCF_000517525.1 Limulus polyphemus | reverse complement strand
AAAATGACGTTTGAGAACAACAAAGACCAAGTTCCGGTAACTGTTAAAAGAGAGGTTGAACTAATTAGGTGCCATCAAGCTGAAGTCAAGCCGACTGAAAAAGTTGATGATGGTGAAGTGGAACCAGGTATCGATATTAATGCAGAGCAGGAGAAAGATCAAGATTTGAAGCCTATAATTGATTTCCTAAAAGCAAGTGTTGTGCGCCCTGCTTGGGAGAAGGTGTCTTGTCTAAGCCCTGTGACAAAGCACTATTGGGCACTATGGGACCAGTTAAAGCTTGAAGATGGTATTCTTGTCCGGAGATGGGAAACTACAGATGGGAAAGTGACGACCTGGCAAATAGTTATACCGAGGAAGTTACGGGAAGTTGTGCTGCGGAAAACATTAGTAAATTTAAAAGCGAATTAGATACGTTAAAGGACGATCTATTGTCTTTTACACAAGGAGGTTACATTAACCATCGACTTAACCAGCCCCAGACAATGACTAGCCCCTTCCAGACCCTGCAGCTAAACCCTAATGCAGACATCTTCAGTCCTGTTAGAAGTCACATCCCAGATATGAATGTCAGTAATAGGAGTTATCCAGTGCGAAGGAAGCCACAGGAATTCGATGGGAAGGCACCGTGGGAAGCATATAGAGCACTATTTGAGCTGCTGGCAGAAATGAATGGGTGGACAGAGGAGCAGAAAGCAGTATATCTGGCAACGAGCTTGAAGGAACAACCACTGGAAATACTTGGACAGTTGTCAGCAAACGACAGACACAACTATAGAGCACTGGTGTCGGCTCTAGAACTTAGGTACGGAACCCAAAATCAGTCAGAAGTCTACAGGGCTAGGTTTAGGACGAGAGTCCGTACTAAAGGGAAGAGCCTGCAAGACCTGGCTCAGGACTTGGAAAGCATGGCACACAAGGCCTACCCAACTGCACCACCCGATCTCCTCAAGTTGTTGCTGAAGGATC
>NW_013758232.1:0-1974 GCF_000517525.1 Limulus polyphemus | reverse complement strand
ACTTGAATCTAGTTGATATCATGTGGTTAGAAAGGGTAATTCACCCTATATCATATAGTAGTTATTTGAATCTAGAATCTAGTTGATATCACGTGGTTAGAAAGGGTAATTCACCCTATATCATATAGTAGTTACTTGAATCTAGAATTTAGTTGATCGCTAATATGGTTAGAAAAGGTTTGTTTGTTTGTAGTTAAGCACAAAGCTAACCAAAGGGATGTCTGTGCTCTGCCCACCACGGGTATCGAAACCCAGTTTCTAGTGTTGTAAAAAATAAAATAACCTCTGTAACCTTGTTATGGTCTAGTTATTAAAAGCGTACTGGTCGCCAAGCCACAGAAAATAACACAGTGGCGTACTCTGGTGGCTTGAACTTAAACTAGAGTTCAGTGCCACGGATATAGTTCATCAATGATATCTTGTGTTATGTTGTTTGATAACACCTATTTATATGTATAATTTACATATCAACTAGAACCTAGATATATTTGTTTGCGCAAAGCTACATAATGAGCTATTATTCTGTACTCTGTCCACTGCAGGTATCGAAACCTTACTTCTTGCGTAATAGGCTCTCATACTCACTCCCGGTACGTCTGTGGACCTTTAATACCACATGCCAAAGAAGACGTTGCCCTCTAGGCTAAACGCATCTCTCCTGGGTTTGAGGTTACATATGCCTCATCTTAGCTATCCAGGACTACACTGAATCAATAGTTATCGTCATCACACATAGAATAAGTGGCAATGTGCCGCGAAAATAAAGATTTTTGGAATTTAGGTCATTCGTTCATTCTAAATTCATGACTTAATTTATTCCCACAACAATGATGAAGAAATGCTGTACTGTGATAAGGTAAAAAGTTTACATTAATTTATATAACTGCCAAGAAAATGCGTTATACGCGGTATTCTCTTGATTTCATATAAAGGTTGTACTTCACAAAATAAAATAAGTTTAAAACCGTGTTCGTTTTCAGTTTATCACACCTAAACTTGATTGTTGTTAATCACACAGCTGCACGGCGGTCTACTTTTGCTCTGCCTACCATGGGTATCGAAACCCGATTTTTGGTATCATAAGTCTGCAGGTTTACCGCTGACTCACCGGGGGAGAGGTTTAAATTTGAGTAAGTTGAAGTAGGAGTGGTGAAGACTGTCTATAATTGATTAATTAATATAACAAATATATTACTAATTATTGTATATGGTCTTTTCTCTCTATTGAAATAATATTTGAACTTCAGACACTATATTCCTGAAATTCGTTTAAACGAGAAGGTTAAGCTTGTTAGTAAAGTCACTGAGAAAGTCATTAAGTCACAAAGCAAAGTCCCACGGTTAGCGGTAAGCCTATGTTCTTACAACGCTAAAATCCGGGGTTAGATTCCTCGTGGTAGAACTGTAGATAACGTGATTTGCTCTAGCACAAACACGAAACAAAATGCCCACCGATGGCTCGGCGATAACTTTTAGTACTTAAAACACTAGGACTCGGGTTTCGATACCCGCAGAGGGTCGAGCTCAGATAGTCCATTGTGTAGCTCTAAGCTTAACCACAAACAATAATGTATAATTTTATTACTAAAGTAATTAAAATAATATCCTAATCCAATTGCTATAGTAACAATAACTGTTGTATTGGACGTTACAAGAACAAAATAATAACACGTGTTATGCTTTGTAATACAAACCAAGTAATTTCATCAAAAAATTATTTGCATTCATAATTTTTCAGTGTCAGTATTGTCTGGACCACACCATCAGAAGAGTTTTATTATGTCTATACCCACTAGATGGATGCATACCGAATACATTCCTCTGGACCACACCATCAGAAGAGTTTTATTATGTCTACTGCCCACTAGATGGATCCATACCGAATACATTCCTCTGGACCACACCATCAGAAGAGTTTTATTATGTCTATGCCCACTAGATGGATCCATACCGAATACATTCCTCTGGACCACA
>NW_013758231.1:0-1891 GCF_000517525.1 Limulus polyphemus | reverse complement strand
TTTGCATGAAAATTCCAAACGAACAAATAAATAAGATATTGTGAATTAGTTGAAATGTTTATTTGTTACGAATTTCGCGCAAAGCTACAAGAGGGCTATCTGCGCTAGCCGTCCCTAATATAGCTGTGTAAGACTAGAGGGAAATCAGCTAGTTTCATGGGTCAACTCCTGGGCTACTCTTTTATCAACGAATAGTGGGATTGACCGTCATATTATAACGCCTTCACGGCTGAAAGGGCAAGTATGTTTAGTGGGAAGGGGATTCAAACCCGCGACCCGCAGATTGCGAGTCGAGTACCCTATCGACCTGGCCATGCCAGGCCAGTAATTGAAATGTATTTGGAGATTAAATTTTATAAATAAAAACAGTCGGAATATCAAGTCTAGGCCAACATTTCATTAATTCCAATTTTGATTAACATAAAATACATGAATAGAACAGGGAATATCCGCTTAATATACGGTATATGTTATTTTTACTTCAAGTCTTCAGTTTGAAACGCCGATAATTATTTTCAGATGTTTTAATGACTCCTTACTCATGTGATGTTTAAAAGATTGTTGATAAATTTAATATTTGTTTTTATATCAGGTGATGAAGGTCCTTTTTGAACGATTCTCTGAATAGATATTTTTAACTTATTGTTTCATATATACTTAAGGTCGGGCGTGATTTAGTGGTAATCAGACCGGGCGTGTATGAAAATGTCGAAGGCTCGAGCCGTGATATATCGCTAAATACGCTGAGCCGTACATAAATAACAATACACGTACTACACATCTATGGGAGGATTACACCGGTGGATCAACGATAATAAGTTTCCAGATTTATAATATTAAAAATTCTGGGTTCGATTCTTCGCGTTAGAAAGTCCATTGTGTAGTTTTACCCTAAAAGACCACCAACAACAACCTTTAAAGCAGCCTCCATTGGTTCAGCGATAACTTTGAAGGGTTATAACGTCAAAAATCAGATTCCGATACTTGCAGTGGTCACAGCTCATATAGCCCTTAGTGTAACCTTGTGCTTAACAACAAGCAAACAAATAAATCCTAAAAGGAAACGGACATTAGTGATGAAATGAATCGTATGCATCATGTCTGTAAATATACCACGCGGGCCTGACATGGCCTGGTGGTTAGGTCGCTCGACTTGCAATCTGCAGAACACGTTTCGAATCCCTGTCACTAAACATTCTAGCCTTTTTAGATGTAGGGACGTTATAGTGTGACGATCAATCCCACTATTCTTTAGTAAAAGAGTAGCCCAAAAGCAGTCGGTTCATGGTGTTGACTATCTGCCTTCTTTCTATTATATTACTATTATTGGTTTTTATTTACGCATTTAATATTAAGTCCACACACACACACACACAAAATGTTTCGTCAGCAGGTGTGTAGATATCCCTATGTTATTATAAAACAAAGTTGACTTCGTGGATTAGATTGACATTTATAACTAGTTTCCGCTAAGGAAAAAATAAACAAACAAACGCGTGTTGTTAAGGGTTAGGATAAAATATAAGAGAAATAGATTGACAACAGTTACTATTCTAAAGTAGAATATAAGAGACAGATCAAAGAAACGATGACTATAGATGGTACTGTAGAGTGTCAGAGACAGATCAAAGCAACGCTGACTAAAGATGGTACTGTAGAGTGTCAGAAATAGATCAAAGCAACGCTGACTATAGATGGTACTGTAGAATGTCAGAGATATATCAAAGCAACGCTGACTATAGATGGCACTATAAAGTGTAAGAGGTAAATCAAAGAAACGATTACTATAAATTACTAATGTTTAATAGTTTAATATTCAGTAGTCTGAGGTTGGTACGCATACAAGAAGGAATTCGATGACGAGGAACCCACTTTGAGACTAATAATGGCT
>NW_013758230.1:0-969 GCF_000517525.1 Limulus polyphemus | reverse complement strand
AGCTGTAGCTTCGGCTATTAGTGATTTCTTCTTCAGATTTGGTATGCCATATGAACTGCATTCAGATCAAGGCCGTAACTTTGAATCAGCCGTGTTCCAAGAATGCTGCAAGTTGTTTGGCATCCGGAAGAGCAGGACAACGCCACTTCACCCACAGTCTGATGGGATGGTAGAAAAGTACAACTGGACACTTGGACAGGAATTGGCAAAGTTTTGTAATAGCCATCAAGATGGCTGGGATGTCTTACTCCCTCCACTGTTGATGGCCTACAGGACAGCATAGCATGAAACCATTGGATACACTCCAGCAAAGTTGATGTTTGGTCGGGAACTTCGGTTGCCAGTGGATCTGTTAAACAAAACGCCCACCCTATGAAGAGTTGCCTGAGAATGTGTCAGAGTTTGTGAAAGTGTTATCGGAAAGGATGGATGATATTCACCATCAAGTGCGTTCAAACTAGAAAACGTCTGCTGATTCGATAAAGTTATGTTATGATAAGAGATCTACTGAAGTCAGCTTTGTACCAGGAGACAAGGTGTGGTTGTATAATCCCAGGAAGACCAAAGGGAAGTCTCCTAAGTTGTCTTCTCCATGGGAAGGTCCATATGACATAGTGGATCGTCTCTCAGACGTGACTTTCTGGATAAAATGTGGTCGGCGAGGTAAACCAAAAGTGGTGAATGCCAACAGGCTTTGGCGTTATTACGGTCCAGGACATTTCAGTTGGGATGAAGTGGACAACAGAACAAATGACGCTGCTGAAGACGTGCTACCTGAAGAAGCCACCGTCGAGGAAGAAACTCTACTCAGTTTTGAGAAGGGAAACGATGAAGCTCTTGATGAAGTTACTACCACTGATGTGACTGTTACCGATGATAGTACATTTACTGATGAAGCAGATGAACCCCACATGAAGCAGAAGCCAACGAGACGGAGACCAGTACGGAAGAAGATACGTCCCGTGAAAT
>NW_013758229.1:0-2143 GCF_000517525.1 Limulus polyphemus | reverse complement strand
CGTATCGACAGCTAAGCTGACTTCCTTACTAAACCATGACTTCACAATAACTAATGTATTGACAACTAAGCTGACTTCCTTACTAATCCATGACTTCACAATAACTAATGTATTGACAACTAAGCTGACTTCCTTACTAATCCATGGCTTCACAATCACTAATGTATCGACAGCTAAGCTGACTTCCTTACTAATCCATGGCTTCACAACAACTAACTTTATCAACGATTCTGATAATTTATCCATTTATCAATTCAACATCATTGTGTATTATACTTTCGAGACCTTAAAAAAAAAGAATTAATGGCAGTGAATACATTATTATTAGTTGAATATCATTTCAACTATACGTATACGACCTAATACACCTAACTGATACAGGCACCGTTGATATAAGAAAACTAATTAATTTAATACGGAATGCGAACAATAACTGGCCGTTCAAATAATGTCTTCACTAGTACCACCTGCCTAGCTCACGCGTTCAGATTAAAATTATTAGCCGTTTAGTATCCAAGGGAGACGCAGGTCAAGATGTCCGATCGCCTTCGGTCAACATATTTTTATAGCTTTGCCAACTCGGTTCCACTTCTACTGTGTGATGCTCTGGACTAACACAAGTTGATAAAATTTACACAAGTTATAGATGTCTTCGTAGATGTAAAAGGGCCACCACCAAGAGATGTGTGATGCTCTGGACTAACACAAGTTTCGAAGACATCTATTAGATGTAAAAGGGCCACCACCAAGAGCTCGGGGAAGATATTTACAGGGAAGCCAACAGACAATTTTCTTCATGTTGGGAGTTCTAAAAAAAAAGAGACAAGGAGGTCGGTCACTTGAAGCCCTACAAAACCTCTCATTTAAAAGGAAAAAGGTTGATAACCGGAAACTGAAAATGGAATGAACCACTCTTAGGTGGTGGCCCTTTTACATCTACGAAGACATCTATAACTTGTGTAAATTTTATCAACTTGTGTTAGTCCAGAGCATCACACATCTCTTGGTGGTGGCCCTTTTACATCTACGAAGACATCTATAACTTGTGTAAATTTTATCAACTTGTGTTAGTCCAGAGCATCACACATCTCTTGGTGGTGGCCCTTTTACATCTACGAAGACATCTATAACTTGTGTAAATTTTATCAACTTGTGTTAGTCCAGAGCATCACACATTTTCTCTTTGCATGCCGAGTATACCCCAACATGATATTGGTCTTTATTGTACCCTCGCGCTCAGGGTTTACTAAAAGCGAATAGTCACGTGACAACTGACAGGAATATTCAGTATCAGGTTTACGAGAACTCTTTCGGTCACTTCAGAATATCAATAAGCACTGTTAAATTAATAAAATCAATCGTAATCCAAGTTCGTTTACCTAATTCATAGTTATATGTTCACCACTTTCGCCAGTTGTTTATACATTCTCGAACTCAGACGCAGTTAGCGTAAAATATTGTACGCGCCACCTAGCGTGCTTGTAACTACGTCTGCTGTTCATGCAAAGAAAAATAATAAATAAAACAATATATCGACAGCCATTGGTCATCATGATGTCCTATGTGTTACTGCCATCGTAGGTCATTTTCACAGGACCATCGGTCATTGACTTATGTCTGACGTCTGTTCGCTACAACTAATGTTAAATTTAACTTAGAAATACAACAAAATCTCAGATAAAATGTCGTTATTAAAGTCTGTACAATGGCAATGTTTGACAATAATGGCCCGAGAGCTGACAATGAAGTTACTTTACGTTTGAACTTTCGCGTTTTTTTGTTTGTTGTTGTTGTTTTGTTTTTCGAGTGGTCAGAAAATGTCAAACTTTCTATGATGATCCCTATATTATTTTTCTAGAGCAGGCAACCCAGTCCATTTTAAAAATAAACTAAGTTAAGAAAATACCGTAACATGAACAATATAGATTTTTATCGGTTTCATTTTATTTTCTTTGTAAACAACGAATTTTCCAAAAATGAACCACTCCTAAAATCCCAACAATTATTCGGACAAGAAATGTATTTTTCCAGAGAATACTTAACAATGTATCAGGAGTTTTGATACAAGTTTTGTTGTTTGTTTACCTTAACAATGTATCAGGGGTTTTGATACAAGTTTTGTTGTTTGTTTACCTTAACAATG
>NW_013758228.1:0-1898 GCF_000517525.1 Limulus polyphemus | reverse complement strand
GGGTACAGTATGTAGAGTATTTACTTCACCAGGGATAAAGTGTACTCTATTCCTGGTTCCGTAATACTCTACATACTGTACCCTATCTGTGGTGCAATAAATACTCTACATACTGTACCCTATCCCTGGTGTGGTAAATACTCTACAAACTGTACCCTATCCCTTTAGTAGTAACTATTCGACATATTGTACCTTTCCCTGGTGTAGTAAATACTCTACACAGTGTACTCTATTACTGGATCGGTAAATACTGTACATACTGTACCCTATATTTGGTGTAGTAAATATTCTAAATAGTGTACCCTATCCCTGGTGCAGTAAATACTCTACATGCTGTACCCTATCCCTGGTGTAGTAAATACACTACATATTGTACCTGTCCCTGGTGCAGTAAATACTCGACATAGTGTACCCTATCCCTGGTGTAGTAAATACTCTACATATTGTACCTGTCCCTGGTGCAGTAAATACTCTACATAGTGTACCCTCTCCCTGGTGCAGTAAATACTCTACACATTGTACCCTATCCCTGGTGTAGTAAATACACTACATATTGTACCTGTCCCTGGTGCAGTAAATACTCTACATAGTGTACCCTATCCCTGGTGTAGTAAATACTCTACATTATTGTACCTGTCCCTGGTGCAGTAAATACTCTACATAGTGTACCCTCTCCCTGGTGCAGTAAATACTCTACACACTGTACCCTATCCCTGGTGTAGTAAATACTTTACATTGTGTACTATATTTCTGGTGCAGTAAATACTCCACTTAGTGCACATTATCCCTGGTGCAGTAAATACTCTACATACTGTACGCTATCCCTGGTGTAGTAAATACAATATATATTGTACCTTTCCCTGGTGCAGTAAATACTCTACATACTGTATTCTATTACTGGTGCAGTAAATACTCTACATAGTGTACGCATGTAGAGTATTTATTACAACAGGGATATGGTATAGTATGTAGAGTATTTACTACACCAGGGATAGGGTACAGTATGTAGAGTATTTACTGAACCAGAGATAAGGTATAGTATGTAGAGTATTTACTGCACCTGGATAGGGTACAATATGTAGAGTGTTTACTGCACCATGGTTAGGTACAATATGTAGAGTCTTTACTTCACCACGGATAGGGTACACTATGTAGAGTCTTTACTTCACCACGGACAGGGTACAGTATGCAGAGTAATTACTACACCAGGGATAAGGTAAAGTATGTAGAGTATTTATTCTACACCATAGATAGGGTACAGTTTGTAGAGTATTTAATGCACCAGGGACAGGTACTATATGTAGAGTATTTACTACACCAGGGATAGGGTACACTATGTAGAGTATTTACTGCACCAGGGATAGGTTACACTATGTAGAATATTTAGTGCACCAGGGATAGGGTACACTATGTACAATATTTACTAAACAAGGAATAGGGTACAGTATGTAGAGTTTTACTACACCAGGGATGGTGTACACTATTTATAGTATTTACTGCACCAATGATAGGATACAGTATGTAGAGTATTTACTGCACCAGGGATAGGGTACTATATGTAGAGTATTTATTGCACCAGAGATATAGTACACTATGTAGAGTATTTACTACACCATGGATAGGGTACAGTATGTAGAGTATTTACTACACCAGGGATAGGGTAAACAATGTAGAGTATTTACTGCATTAGAGATAAGGTAAAGTATGTAGAGTATTTATTCTACACCAGGGATAGGGTACAGTATGTAGAGTATTTACTGCTCCAGGGATAGGTAGAATATGTAGAGTATTTACTACACCACGGCTAGGGTACACTATGTAGAGTATTTACTGCACCTGGTATAGGGTACACTATATAGAGTATTTACTGCACCAAAGATTGGGTACAGTATGTAGAA
>NW_013758227.1:0-970 GCF_000517525.1 Limulus polyphemus | reverse complement strand
CACAGCGATTCTACAATTACGATAATTTCGCTCTCGACGAGTGCAAAACACACACTTTACAGATCACTAGCTCGAAAGTAACAGAATCATAAATTACACGGAACTCAAAGTAACTACTGCTCTCTGTTCATTAACCCCACTGGCTTTCTCTGCCAGGCCTATATACTAAAGAAGAGGGCATCTCGAACACACTCGGACTACCCTGATCATTCGAGAAACTCATCACGCACGTCACGTGACTTCCATTGTCGTAACAATAAGTTAACTTATTAAACTGCTAAGTATAGTTATAAGAGTAGGTTACAATATTTTAGAAAATGTTATGTTACGACAGCGGAAGTCACGTGAACTAGTGACACGTGATTAAATTTTCGAATGATCGGGTAGGTCCGAATGTATTCTTTGGCATATAAGCCTGGCAGGGAAAGCCTGTGGCAATGAATGAAAAAATTTCCGGGTGATTTACTATTCTGTTTCGAGCTAGTGTTTTACACTCGTAGAAAGCGAAATTATCGAGGTTGTGAATCCTGTGATTTATAGCATGTATTGTAAAAGTTGTTGAGTTTAAAGTGACGAGAAACGTACTGGCAGTGAGAATTACTGTGTACTAAAGTTTGTATCAAGAAAGAATAAACTGGTTTAATCAAGAAAGGACTTGTATAGCTGAAGTTCCTTGTAAAGAATTTCTACCGGAAATTAACAAACAAGCAGATACGTAACAGTTACAAAACAGTAAAAGCATAATGCAAACTATATAATACATTGCAAAATGCTAACTATAGAGTATTGTTACGCCTCCAGTCGTTACTTAATTTTCCGTAACTTCGTTCCGACGAAACTTTAGCGACACAGGTCCTTTCTTAAATAAAACTGGTTTATTCTTTCCGAATACAACTTTACGATACACTTAATTTCAACAGTCGCTCTATAATAAACGCTATAACTCACGTCTCACGAGCTCGTTCAATTA
>NW_013758226.1:0-1984 GCF_000517525.1 Limulus polyphemus | reverse complement strand
CCTTACAAAGACAACTAGTCAAAGCAATGGGATGATAATTAGAAGGAATCTTGGGATCCTTCCCAGGTTTAGAGAAAGGGAGGACAATAGCCTGGTGCCAAGCATCTGGAAAAATATGCTCCTGCCAGATCCGGTTAAAAATAACCAGAAGAATAACAAGAGAGGCAGGATAGAGATGGTGCAACATCTCATAATGAACATCATCAGGTCCGACCGATGAAGAGCAAGTTTGAGTTCCACCACTGTAAAGGGGCGATTATAATCATAGAGACGATCGGCCCGAAAGGAAAGAGGCGATCGCTCTGCCCGAGACTTTATGGCCAAAGTTCCACCACTGTAAAGGTGCGATTATAATCATAGAGACGATCGGCCCGAAAAGAAAGAGGCGATCGCTCTGCTCGAGACTTTATGGCCAAGAAGGCAGGGGAAGAAACAGAAGTGCTAGATGCACGAGAAAGTTCTGGCCGAGATGCTAGATGCACGAGAAAAGCTCTGGTCGAGAGCATCAGCAATGCTCTGGACATCAGCAAGTTCCTGGCCATTGGAGAGCAAGACGGAAATGGGATGGGAAGCATACCTCCCAGTGACTCTCCGAATCTTGTCCCATACAGTTTTGGAATTGGTGGTAGAAGAGATGCTAGTAGTGAACTTTATCCAAGACTCCTTTTGGCTTTGACGTCGAACCTGCCGAGCATGGGCCCGCTGATAAACAATGCAGTTAGAAAGAGTGGGATACCATCGAAAGGTATCCCAGGCCAGTTTTTGAGCCTTCCGTGCCTCCTGGCAGGCAGGACTCCTGCAGGATCCATGGAGGTCGATCGACCTCCATCTAGTAAAGAAAAACGGTGTGGTCGTAAACCGAAGGGTTCTCCACCCTCTTCTCCTAAACATACATAAAAATGGCCACTTTGATACAGTGGAACTGTCGAGGTTTTCGTTCGAATCTTGATGACATTAAGGCCTTCATTGACTCCTATCATCCCGCATGTCTCTCCTTACAGGAAACATTTCTGAAACATGCCGATACAGTCACCAGTCGGCAGTTTTCTTTGTACCGGCATGACAGGTTGTGTGATGGGCGGGTACATGGAGGGGTGGCACTGTTGGTTGACCAGCATGTGCCCTCCTTATCCGTGTCCCTCGATACACCCTTGGAGGCTGTAGCCATATGTATTTCCTTGGGTTGTGCCATCACAGTTTGTTCTCTCTACCTGTCTCCTGGGGAGACTTATAATCAATCGGACCTTGATGCCCTCGTTGACCAGTTGCCACCTCCCTTTTTACTTTTGGGAGACTTAAATGGACACAACCACTTCTGGGGTGGTGCTGATATTGATGGGAGGGGTCGTTCCATAGAGCGCATAGAGCTATCGGATCACAACCTCTCTCTTTTCAATACTGGAACATACACTTACTTTCATGCACCTAGTCAGTCTTTTACTGCCATTGATCTCTCAATTTGCTCCCCTGCACTTTTCACTCGCTTTTCTTGGATGGTCGACAGCAATCCTCGGGGCAGTGATCATTTTCTCATCTTACTGAGAGAGGTTGGCCATGGTCGATGCCACCGGACCCGAGTGCCACGGTGGAAGCTGGACCAGGCTGACTGGCCATCTTTCACCTCTCTCTCTGAACTTGATCCTGCCATCGTCTGTCTACCATCAATAGACAATTGTGTGGTGGCAGTGACTGACTGTATTGTCCAGGCGACTGTTTATTCTATTCCTAAGACCTCGACACGTTTTCCACGGTATCCTCGTCCATGGTCCCTTGAACGAGCGGGCAGATCTCTGTCATCAGAGTGAGAATCCAATGACCAAGGACGTGATCGAATAATCGTCCTGCATTTAGAGGCCAAAGATGGACCCGCACGGACACCAGAGGCTGGTGCCCGAGGAGGTTGACCCAGGCAGTCACTGGAAAGAACAGTGGGGACAGAGATTGGAGTAGATGCAGACTGATCCACTTGTATCCATGGAGGCAG
>NW_013758225.1:0-1239 GCF_000517525.1 Limulus polyphemus | reverse complement strand
TATAACCATTCTGTTTTGCAAAATAAGAAAAATCACATTTTACCTAAATAATCAGAGAATTAATTGACTTTAGAAGCATGTTTCAGGAACGAATCGATAAACAGGAAAACGGTAAATTATTATAATTTATATAGATAATGTGAAAGTTACTTTATTATTTTAACAGGAATTTAATAATCAGAATATGGAGAATACCTCAGCGAGTGAAAAACGATTGACACGTCGAAAGACAATACTTCTGTCCATTTCATATGTACACAATAAACAGAAAAAAAAAAACAATCTAAAATGCCATTGTTTATCAATGCACGAGCACAGTTTGAAGATTCTAGAATGTTGTGGAGAACAGTTTTCAAATAAAGCTGCTTTGTGTTCCCACACCAAAACCTTACATAAAGAAGGTTATGTTTGTAGTCTGTGTACACGAAGTTTTTGCCGAAGAGCTCTACTGAGACGTCACATGAGTGTCCACAACGGTTTCAAATAATTTTCCTGTGAACTTTGTATTTACGCTTCTAGTCATAAAAGCAATTTGGAGAAACACCAATTTCGTATCCACGGAATTCCAGAGAAGAAACATCAAAAAATGAATTTCGTGTACAAACAACTGGAAGCGTCTTCATCATCTTCGCTGGGTTTGTCTTTTAGAGAAGAGAAAAGCAATCGTGAGAAATTTATCAGTTTGTCCAAATATTAATCCATTGTATATAAACCCAAATTACCAGAGTCTACTTCTGAAGAATCAACAATTACAATGGCAGAAGGTGTTAAAAGAGGTGAAACTAAAGGAACAGACAGAATTTCTCCAACAAAGGAAAACACTCGATTGTGCTGCTTTTCTTACAAATGTTTTAAATGCAACAGCTTTTTCAAAAAAGCAGTCAGACTAAATAATTCACGGTGACCAGATGCACCCACCACCAGATGATTCTCATTATTGCAGCTTGAAGACATCGTCAGCAGGCTCAAGACAATCATTGAATTTGGTTATTCATCATCCACGAGATCCATTTTAATTTATAAGAGCTTATATTCTTAATAAAATTAAGTATGATTTGGTCTAATTAATTATTTATTACAATTACATATCTACAATTCATTCTGAATTTATTCATTGCGACGTTAATAACTGTTACATATTAGAATTTCAAATGGTTTTAAATTGAGTTAACTTGTAATTTAGATTTTGTAGTTAAATTGTACTTTGGATTTAGCGGTTTAGTAAAGGCCGATATATAG
>NW_013758224.1:0-959 GCF_000517525.1 Limulus polyphemus | reverse complement strand
CTAGTCCGTATATTTTCGGACTATGGTTTCAAGTTCTACGTTGTAACGGTTGCCACTTTCGTAGTAAAGTTCGCCGTAACTAAAGTACGGTAATTTCAGTCGGTATTATTTTTGGATGTGGGTTTCAAGTTCAGTTAGTAAGTGCCACTTTTTGTAGTAAGTGCGAACAAGAGATATTTCAGTCGGTATTATTTTTGGATGTGGGTTTCAAGTTCAGTTAGTAAGTGCCACTTTTTGTAGTAAGTGCGAACAAGAGATATTTCAGTCGGTATTATTTTTGGATGTGGGTTTCAAGTTCACGCATGCCTAGTATGCTCCGAGATTCTGATGTAGATTAGAAAATAGTATGTAGAAACCTTATCTAAGTGACTCTTATTGGTTGTCATCACTCCAAAACTTTCACTGTAATTCATAAAGAGACGAATCCTGAAATGTTCATTTTTTTGATAAATTATTATCTTCTCTATAATTAAGAGTTGACTGTGTAAAGAAGAAATGGAAAATGAGAGAAACTAATATTGCAAAACACGTGGAGTTCCTCGGTTTTAAGTTTAAAACAAACCCTTTATGGTATGCGTAATATTCTGAAATATGTGGGAAAACCGTGAGCTTTTGTTTAGAATACATTGATGTGAGATAAATTTCTTATACAAATAAATAAATGAATATCGTTATGAAAAACAATTTAATACTTGTTCTTCTTTGTGAGGGGAATTAAAAGGACAAGAGAGGGCCAAAATAAGGGATATTTACAGTATTAAAAGGACAACTGTCTATAAGGCGGGAATTTCACCCGTACAAGAGAGGGCCAAAAAAAAGGGATATTTATTGTATTAAAAGGACAACTGTCTATAAGGCGGGAATTTCACCCGTACAAGAGAGGGCCAAAAAAAGGGATATTTACTGTATTAAAAGGACAACTGTCTATAAGGCGGGAACTTTGCCCGTACAAGAGAGGG
>NW_013758223.1:0-971 GCF_000517525.1 Limulus polyphemus | reverse complement strand
GTATAGTACAGATACTGTATATGTACAGTATGTATTTTAGTTGCTAGGTTCAATATGGTCCCTATTTAATACCGTATTTCATTGTTTCTTATAGGAGAAATTGCTCCGCTTTGTGTCGCATAGACAATGTTTACAGTCTTACAGTCCCTCCCCCCCCCATTTCCCATTATCGTTATTATGGGGGGAAATTCCCCGTTATACATAGTTTCGTTATAAATTACAACCTTCCCATCCCTAACTTCGATGTATAATGAGGAACCCTATATTACGTTTTGAATCTCTCCCATTCATTTTGTTAATTTAAATGTTTTAAACTATTTAATCGAACTATCTTTCGGACCTTTAACCGAGTTTTTATTATCATTTGAAGCACTTAGAAATACAAAAAGTTCACACTAGCCAAGTATTATTATTACTTAAGAATTTTTACTCTTCTCAGTAAAATACGTAATTTCAGTGAAGAAAAGATATAATCCATGAATGACCCAGAACATTTTTTTTTACACTGTAAAATGAGTATATCCCTACGCTTTGGAATCCAATCAGCGACGAGAGTACATTGTTATGTTAATAAAATCTCGAAAGGACGAAGTATTTAGACGTTGTTGAGTTTCCAAAGGTGACGTGAGTTTGAAATTGGGAAGTACTAATACCGTTAGGACAGCGGAAGTCACGTGACGCTAGTAACACGTAATGAGTATCTAGAAGGTTCCTGAAGACTCGAGACGCCCTCTAGTTTGTACATATAAGACCGGCGAGAAGTGACGGCATACGTAGATAATTGAATTGCAGACAGGCAGAGATAGAGACGGACAACTGAGTCAAGCGCAGTAGTAAGTTAAGTGCGTGAATCGTTCGTTGTGAATTATTGCTCGTGTTGAAGTTAAAGTGACTGTGGAAATTAAGTGTATTGCAAAGTTGAATTGAGAAGGAATAAACTAGTTTTATTTAAGAAAAGACTTGTATCGCTG
>NW_013758222.1:0-1360 GCF_000517525.1 Limulus polyphemus | reverse complement strand
CCCTGGTGTCGTAGATACTCATCATAGTGTACTCTATTCCTGGTGCGGTAAAACTCGACATACTGTAACCTATACCTGTTGTAATAAATATTGTACACACTTTATCCTATCCCTGGTGCAGTAAATACTCTACATACTGTACCCTATCCCTGATGCAATAAATACTCTACATAGTGTACTCTATCCCAGGTGCAATAAATACTCTACATAGTGTATCCTATCCCTGGTGTAGTAAATACTCTACATAGTGTACACTATCCCTTTTGTAGTAAATACTCGACACATTGTACCCTTCCCTGGTGTAGTAAATACTCTACATACTGTACTCTATTCCTTTTTCAGTAAATACTCTACATAGTGTACCCCATATCACTGGTGCAGTAAATACTCTACATACTGTACCCTATATCTGGTGCAGTAAATACTCTACATATGTACAATATCCAGTTGCAGTAAATACTGTACATACTGTACCCTATCCCTGGTGCAGTAAATACTCTAAGAACTGTACCCTATCCTGGTGTAGTAAATACTCTACATATTGTACATATCACTGGTGCAGTAAATACTCTACATACTGTACAATATCCAGTTGCAGTAAATACTGTACATAGTGTACCATATCTCTGGTGCAGTAAATACTCTACATACTGTACCCTATCCCATGTGTAGTAAATACTCTAAAAACTGTACCCTATCCCTGGTGCAGTAAATAATATACATGGTGTACCCTATTCCTGGTGTAGTAAATACTCTACATATTGTACATATCCCTGGTGCAGTAAATACTCTACATAGCGTACCCTATTCCTGGTGTAGTAAATACTCTACATACTGTACCTAATCCCTGGTGCAGTAAATACTCTACATAGTGTACTATATCCCTGGTGCATTAAATACTCTACATACTGTACCTTATCCCTCGTGTAGTAAATACTCTACATAGTGTACTATATCTTTGGTGCAGTAAATACTCTACATATTGTATCCTATGACTGGTGCAGTAAATACTCTATATAGTTTACCCTATCACTGGTGTAGTATATACTCTACATATTGTACCTATCTCTGGTGCACTAAATACTCTACATAGTGTTCCCTATCCCTTTTGTAGTAAGTACTCGACATATTGTACCTTTCCCTTTTGTAGTAAATACTCCACATAGTGTACTCTATTCCTGGTGCGGTAAATACTCTACATATCGTACCCTATACCTGGTTTAGTAAATACTCTACATAGTGTACCCTATCCCTGGTTCAGTAAATACTCTACATACAGTACCCTATCCCTGGTGCAGTAAATACTCTACGTAGTGTACCCTATACTTAGTGCAGTAAATACTCTACATAGTGTACCCTA
>NW_013758221.1:0-964 GCF_000517525.1 Limulus polyphemus | reverse complement strand
AAAACAAAAACGAACAAAAAAAAAAAAACAACTACAAAAACAACCACTAAAATCCTAAGTTAAAATGTTTTCCCAAATACCAAATAGCAACCACTCAATCCACTAACATAGGGATTGAAAACTAAATGAAAACCATAAAACAGATCATAATTCAACAGAGTTAAACTTTGCTTGAACTTGCAGTGATCAACTCTTTGAATCGTTAAGATAATTTTATATCTAAATATATGAAGTTAGCATGGGAAGCTTTCCATTGCTTACTGATGAAAACGTATTCGTGAGTTCTACAGGAGCAAATGCAATGAAAGCAGCCTTATCCGTACCTGCACTTGATGGAGATACGTTGATGACGTATCGTGTAGGTTTGATAACCAAGATGAACAAAACTACATCTTTAAGCCTATTAACTTCTTCCATCCTAACATAACATTCACAATTAACGGGGGAAATAAAAGCAACAATAAACTTCCTAAATTCAAATATGACACGATCTCGAAACATAAAAATATACAAAGAACACACACATAACGAATCATATCGTTTGGTAATCAATGCATGACATCAATCAAAAAATAGTTACATTAAAAGGCATATACAACATTGCTTTCCGCCTTTGTTCAACTAAAGAGACAGAGGATGAATCAAATTATATTTTAACTTGCTTTAAAAGTATAAATATTTTCCAGAAAAAATCACTGAGAAATCAGTAAAAGAGGTAAGACGAAGACAACACTCACCAAAAGCATGCAAAGTACTTAAGATAATAACGAAAAATAAGCGTATCATAGGAATTATCACAGACGTAGGATAAAAAAGAAAAGAGTACGGAATAAATTCACAAAAAAATTCAAAATTTATATTGAAATAAAATGCATGGAAACTTTTGGACAATAAATGAAGAACTTACTAAACGAAGCTTACAATAACAAAGAATACACAAATGGGTTTATCTATCAAATTAACT
>NW_013758220.1:0-969 GCF_000517525.1 Limulus polyphemus | reverse complement strand
ATTATGTCAAAAAAAAAGTGGGGGCACAGGGACGCAAAAGACGTGCACAGTTTGCAACTTCGATGGTGGAGCCAAGCAAATTCATGAGAACTTTCCTTGGTAGAAGTGATGACACCAGTAAACCAGCATCTGTTCCTTCTGATGACAGCAAAGAGGTCAAAGTGCAAGATTGTGAACATGCTATTTCATTTGCAAACAATGAAGAAACTGTTCTGTGTCCTGTTGAAAGCTACAATATTAATAAACAAGAGGATTCCACTTTGTCAGAAACAAATCCACAGAATAGTGTTGCTAAGCTAAAAGAGGATGACCTAATAAATATTTTAACACACAGGGATATTGGATTTATGAAGTTTGATACAACAGGCTCAGCAGTTGTAACACATACACATCGCACAGAGATTGTTAAAGTTGGAGCACATAAATTTCAACATAAAGAAGGTCCATTTGATGCCAAAGATGGGGGTTCTATGACTGCATTTTGGTTCAAACGACGCCTTCTGAATGGTCAATTGTTCCTGGTTGGTGTATTCACCTCTACATAAAGCAGCATACAGCTTTTGTTGTCTTCTTTTTTTCATCTACATGTATGAGATCCGATGGTCGGTCTGCTTTCAAAACACAGGGTGGATTCTCTAAGTGGAAAAAATTGAATAGTTAAATGCCCATGAAAATAGTGACAGTCATCGTGAGTCATTTGCTGCTTGGAAGTGAGAATGGCAACACGGCTGGAACAAAATGTGGTGCTCATAATATTCTGCAACGCATGCTTACATTTGATTTTCTTGTACTTTTGCATTTTTGGAGAAATCTTTTATCATTTATCAATCGAGTGCAGAAACGTCTTGAGGACTCAAAAATGAATTTTAGAGAAGCACATGCTGATCTTGATTCTTTGAAAGAGAAATTGATAGAATCACGTGAAAAGTCCTGTCACGAAGCACTTAAAGTGGGCAAGAATGAATGTGA
>NW_013758219.1:0-969 GCF_000517525.1 Limulus polyphemus | reverse complement strand
CAAACAGTATGATCATACAAACTTCTCTTTACATTACCACAAACAGTATAATCCTACAAACTTCTCCCTACATTACCACAAACAGTATGATCATACAAACTTTTCCCTACATTACCACAAACAGTATGATCATACAAACTTCTCCCCATATTACCACAAACAGTATGATCATACAAACTTCTCCCTATATTACCACGAACGGTATTATCATATAAACTTCTCCCTATATTACTACAAACAGTATGATCATACAAACGTTTCCCTATATTAACACAACCAGTATGATCATCCATGCTTATTCTTTCAGCCATGACGTTGTTATAATGTAACGGTCAATCACACTATTCATTGGTAAAAGAGTGGCCCAAGAGTTGCAGTGGGTGGTGATGACTAGTTACCTTTCCTCTAGTCTTACACTGCCAAATTAAGGACAGCAAGCGCAGATAGTATTGCGCGAAATTCAAAAACAAACAAACAAACTTTCGGTCCTCTTTCCGAAGCTTTCATCAGGCAACAAAATCAACTGGTAAGAGCCAAAAGCTCGTAAATACAAGTATTTCAACGTAGGAAAAAGTACGTGTATAATTCTACATAGTACATTTATGATAATTTTACTTGCTTGCAAACTGTACTAAAACAGTTTCAAGTGGTAGATTTATGATAATTGTACTTGCTTACAAACTGTACTAAAACAGTTTCAAGTGGTAGATTTATGATAATTTTACTTGCTTACAAACTCTACTAAAACAGTTTCAAGTGGTAGACTTATGATGATTTTACTTGCTTACAAAGTCTACTGAAACAGCTTCAAGTAGTAGATTTATGATAATTTTACTCGCTTACAAACTCTACTAAAACAGTTTCAAGAGGTAGATTTATGATGATTTTACTTGCTTACAACTCTACTAAAACAGTTTGAAGTGGTAGATTTATGATAATTTTATTTGCTTACAAACTCTACTAAAGCAG
>NW_013758218.1:0-968 GCF_000517525.1 Limulus polyphemus | reverse complement strand
ACCTACTTGCATAGATTAACATATGGACAGAGGAGCAGAAAGCGGTATATCTGGCAATGAGCTTGAAGGGACAATCACTGGAAATACTCGAACAGTTGTCAGCAGATGACAGGCACAACTATAGAGCACTGGTAGCGGCTCTAGAACTCGGTTACGAAACCCAAAATCAGTCAGAAGTCTACAGGGCTAGGTTCAGGACAAGAGTCCGTGCTAAAGGGGAGAGCCTGCAAGAGCTGGCACAGGACTTGGAAAGCATGGCACACAAATCCTACCCAACTGCACCACCCGATCTCCTCAAGTTGTTGCTGAGGGATCAGTTCGTGAATGCCTTGGACAGTCCACTACTTAAAATACAAGTGAAGCAAGCACACCCCTCTACCATGCAGGATGCAATGGCCAGAGCTCTCGAATTTCAATCCTACGTTAAGTCCAGCACAGAGGTACCGAGGTTGGTACAGTCATGAGAGAGGTTTGAGGGACTTTGCTGGCACTGTAATAAACCTGAGCACAAGAGAGCTTAATGCTGGAAACTTCTACACAGGGGAGATGCTACAGCAGAAAAGGCTGGTATCCAGAAAGGTTGTTGGAACTGTGGAAAGCACGGACATTTGAGGAGCCAGTGTAGGAGGAATATTACCAACAAGTCAGCCTCAAGGAGACCAGTAGTGGTTGGTGTTGAGGGATGCTCACCAAACCCCATCATGAAAATCCTAACAGCTAGATGTAAAATGCCAAGCACACACAGTGTCTATGTGACAGGAAAGCTAGATGGCCAAAGGTGCAACTTTGTCATAGACTCTGCGTCTCAGCAAACCCTTGTGAGCATCAAGGTGTTAAATCACGAAGGAGTACCAGAAGCCATACAGAAGCTTTGTGGTGTGACAGGACATTCTGCAAGGTTGTGGGTAACTATTGAGCTCATGGGCATAAAGGACAGACAGAAAGTATACTTGGCTGACATTGGAGAT
>NW_013758217.1:0-970 GCF_000517525.1 Limulus polyphemus | reverse complement strand
ATCTCTTGATATTTGTCACAAGCTCCCATCACTATTGACACTGTTGATCCATTTGCTAATTTGAGACGACCATTAGCCGTACACTGATCAATCACGTTTTCTTATATTGAATTTGACAAGTAGTCTTGATTCTCTTTCTTATGGTAGCAGCAACCACAATGCCAGTCACTCTTTTCTTGTTTCTTACCAGCTGCTTTATGTTGAGGTTTCTGCTGTTGTTTGCTGGTAATGGACTTGCACTCTTTTGCAATGTGCCTCATTTTATAACAAACATAACATCTCTTTTCCCTTCTGTCTATTAACCTCCTGTCACCTTTGATAAACTTCTGCTTCTGGTCAGCCATTACTGGTTTCAAATTTATTTGGACATTCTTGGACTTGCCAGTTATACTACCTCCATGGGTTTCCATATACTGTTCTGCCAGCTTGATCATCTCCTCCACGTCTTTTGGGGCTCTTCCCTTTAAAAACAGTGACATGTCAGTTGAACACGTGATAATGAACTATTCACGTACTAATAGGTCTGCCCGTTCCTCAAAAGTATTTTCACACATGGCCATGTCAGTCCATTTGGTGAAATATCGCCACAGACATGCTACAAACTGAAATACAGTTTCTCCAGTGTCGGGTTTGACTCCTCTGAACTTCCGACGAAACCTTTTTCAGTAAGTTCATATCGTTTCAGTAAAGCTACTTTTAATTTGTCATAATCCAGGGCATCTTCTGATGTCATGCCTGTATGAACTTGTAGGCCTTTTCCTCTGAGAAGTGGGCTGAAAATGACTGCTCAGTCGCCTTTGTCGCACTTTTGACTTTGGGCGAATCTTTAATATCTCTCCAGGAAAACATCTATGTCATCTTTATGTTCATGAAATTTGGGCAGCTTGGGTCGGCTATCCCTGACTCCATTGTCATTCTTGGGTCCTCCTTTCTTCGGTTGGATGAGTTTTGCTATCTCAATTTGTGCACT
>NW_013758216.1:0-1410 GCF_000517525.1 Limulus polyphemus | reverse complement strand
TGTACCCTATCCCTGGTGTAGTAAATACTCTACATACTGTACCCTATCCCTGGTGTGGTAAATACTCGATATATTGTACCTTTCCCTGGTGTCGTAAATACTTTACATAGTGTACTCTATTCCTGGTGCGGTAATACTCGACATACTGTACCCTATCCTTGATGCAATAAATACTCTACATAGTGTACTTTATCCCTGGTGCAGTAAATATTCTACATAGTGTACCCTATCCCTGGTGTAGTAAATACTCTACATTCTGTACCTTATCCCACGTGTAGTAAATACTCTACATAGTGTACTATATCTCTGGTGCAGTAAATACTCTACATATTGTATCCTTTCCCTGGTGCAGTAAATACTCTACATAGTGTACCCTATCCCTTTTGTAGTAAGTTCTCGACATATTGTACCTTTCCCTGGTGTAGTAAATACTCCACATAGTGTACTCTATTCCTGGTTCGGTAAATACTCTACATAATGTACCCTAATCCTGTTTCAGTAAATACTCTACATAGTGTACCCTATCCCTGGTGCAGTAAATGCTCTACATAGTGTACCCTATCCCTGGTGTACTAAATACTCTAAATATTGTACCTGTCCCTGGTGCAGTAAATACTCTACATATTCTACCTATCCCTGGTGTAGAATAAATACTCTACATACTGTACCTTATCTCTGGTGCATTAAATACTCTACATACTGTACCCTATCCATGGTGTAGTAAATAATCTACATAATGTACACTATTCTGGTGTAGTAAATACTCTACATAATGTACTATATCTCTGGTACATTAAATACTCTACATACTGTACCCTACCCCTGGTGCCATAAGTACTTTACATAGCGTACCCTATCCCTGGTGTAGTAAATACTATACATAGTGTACCCTATTCCTGGTGTAGTAAATACTCTACATATTGTAGATATCCCTGGTGCAGTAAATACTCTACATAATGTACCCTATATCTGGTGCAGTAAATACTCTACATACTATACCCTATCCCTGGTGCAGTAAATACTCTACAAACTATACCCTATTCCTGGTGCAGTAAATACTATACATGGTGTACCCTATTCCTGGTGTAGTAAATACTCTACATATTGTACCTATCCCTGGAGCAGTAAATACTCTACATACTGTACCTTATCCAGGTGCAGTAAATACTCTACATACTGTACCTTATCTCTGGTGCAGTAAATACTCTACATACTGTACCATATCTCTGGTGTAGTAAATACTCAACATACTGTACCATATCCCTGGTGTGGTAAATACTCGATATATTGTACCTTTCCCTGGTGTCGTAAATACTCTACATAGTGTACTCTATTCCTGGTGCGGTAAACACTCTTAATATTGTACCCATTACCTGGTTAAGTAAATACTCTACATAGTGTACCCTATCT
>NW_013758215.1:0-1732 GCF_000517525.1 Limulus polyphemus | reverse complement strand
TAAGGTTATAAATAAGTTATCCAGTGTTCTTGTTTAGTATCCATGTTATAAGGGTATAAATAACTTATCAAGTGTTCTTGTTTAGTATCCATGTTATAAGGGTATAAATAACTTATCAAGTGTTCTTGTTTAGAACCCATATTATAAGGTTATAAATAACTTATCCAGTGTTCTTGTTTAGAACCCATATTATAAGGTTATAAATAACTTATCCAGTGTTCTTGTTTAGTATCCATGTTATAAGGGTATAAATAACTTATCAAGTGTTCTTGTTTAGTATCCATGTTATAAGGTTGTAAGTAACTTATCAAGTGTTCTTGTTTAGAACCCATATTATAAGGTTATAAATAACTTATCCAGTGTTCTTGTTTAGTATCCATGTTATAAGGTTGTAAGTAACTTATCAAGTGTTCTTGTTTAGAACCCATATTATAAGGTTATAAATAACTTATTCAGTGTTCTTGTTTAGTATCCATGTTATAAGGTTGTAAGTAACTTATCAAGTGTTCTTGTTTAGTAGGCCTGGCATGGGCACTCAGCTCGTAATCTATGTGTCGCGGGTTGAAATCCTTTTAAGGAACATACTCACCTTTTCAGCTGTAGTGACGTTAAAATATGACGGTCAATACCATTATTCGTTGGTAAAGATTAGCCCAAGGAGTTGGCAGTGGATGGTGTTGACTAGTTGCTTTCAATCTAGTCTGTGACTTCTAAAGTAGGGGGAGCTACTGCGAAATTCAACAAAACAAACTTGTTTAGTATCCGTGTTGCAAGGTTATCGAGTGTCAAAAAGCACTTATAAATCATCAACTGCCGTTGATCTAGTAAAAATATATTCCAAACCTCATAGTTTTCAACACACAACGACAGTAAACGAACCAGTGAGCTTATAGTTTAAACGATACGTTTAATTCATTTTATTACTTTTTTTATATAACCTGAGCTTTAATTCTTAATTACATTTTCTCTGTAATTTGTAATTCCAGTCTTGCTTTTTACATACATACTTATGTGTTCAGTACGTATTATTACACTATTACAAGTAATTTCTTTAAGATCATAAAGTTTATTCGTGTTTTGAATACTTTCATTTATAGTTCTTGAATATTTCAAAACGGAATAATTAAAAGGAATCTTGTCGTTATGAAACACGATTGAAATTAAGAATGTATCGTAAGTTTAGGACTTATATTACCACGAATTGTCTCTATTTGTGATATATCTGGTATTCCCATAACTTATCAAAATACCTAATCTTTCAGAATTCTTTTTTATCATTATTCATATCGCCAGTCGTTAACACATGTTTTTCAGTCCAAAATCTTGCTCGTATTAGTTTTTAGGGTACTAATAAATATGTGTCTTCGAAATTGGATATCCATATTTTTCTATGATGTTTAACTGATAAAAGTTGATATTGTTACGTCTCTGGTCGTTTGTTAATTTCCCGTAAAATTTCTTCCCGAAGAACTTCAGCGATACAAGTCCTTTCTTAAATAAAACTAGTTTATTCTTTCTCAATACAACTTTGCAATACACAGAATTTTCACAGTCACTTTAACTTAAACACACGCTATAATTCACAACGATTCACGCACTTTACTTACGACTTGACTTGATTATCTGTCTCTATCTCTTCAATCTGCAATTATTCTCGTTCCGATCCATTGTTTGGCACGCTTATATACAAGAATAGAAGGCTCGTAGAAAACACTAGAGTTACCACGAACAG
>NW_013758214.1:0-971 GCF_000517525.1 Limulus polyphemus | reverse complement strand
TTTGTCCATATTTTCATGGACTTGTGAAGGGGAGCTTTTAGTGTTCTTTTAATCTGATGTTCAAGTTATGTCCTGTTTCATCCATCTAAAAGGCTGGGCAGTTGTTACATTTTATTTTGTAAACATTTCCTCGTGGGGTTGGTTCTTTATATAATTTTTTAGCGTGTTTGATTTTCATTCCAGGAGTGAAAATGAATCTAGTTGTTATGTTAAGGTAATATTTGTGTGCTAGTCTTTTCCAAATTTCTCATGGAAGTGTGCCAATATTTTCTATATATGTGATAGTGCAAGTGATTAAGTTTCCTTTGTTTTGTGGAGTGTTTTTGGAGCTTGTTACTGTAATAGTTGTAACTTGTAATAAAATAATACATATAATCAGTAAGTAAAAGTGAAACTGTTAATCGAGTGTTTTGGTTTAAACAAGAATACTAATGCAGTGCTTTTTAGTGGGTGATTCTTATTTTGATTTTAAAAAAGATTTGTTGTTTGAAATATGATTACAACAGCATTCTGATATTTCACTGTTATATTTACAACTCAAGTGGATTTGGAGGAATCCATTGGAACCCTTGCTGTTCCCAGTGGCTCACCTCCCTCAGGTTCTTTGATTGAAAAAGCATCACGTGAAAGTATCACGCCTCCATCCTCACCGAGTGTATCTACTGCAACAATTACTACAAGGTAAGAAGGCTTAATTGTATTAAGATAACTTGGGTATTATCATGTTAAGTACAAATTATATTAGCTTTTTGGTCATTTTGCAACATACTTTGTATTCTAAATAATTAATATTTGTTTCTCTTATATAACTTGTTTTTTTTTTTTAACATATTAAACATAAGCCTGTGCTTAAGGTAAATATTTATTTGAAAAGTTTTTTTGGTGTACAAAACTTGAAGATAGTTTTTATATGCAGAAACATCTGTTAGCTGAGTTCTTGCACAGATCTTAAAATATAACGTTGACAAACG
>NW_013758213.1:0-970 GCF_000517525.1 Limulus polyphemus | reverse complement strand
AACACTAAGCAGGCATGAGTCTCTAGCTTCTAGCAAAGTGGAAACTAGTTTCTAATGGAGTTTTAACATTAGGCAGATAAAGAGAAACTTCTTAACAGGAAGCTAACACTTGGCATGTACATGAAATTTGCTGTTTTTATTAGGAGTGTGAAGTTACAGCTTCTAGCTTTGTGGAAACTTTATATTCTAGCAGGAGAGAGGCTCTGTATTTTAAAATAGAACTACCATTTGTTATATGTGACTGGGAATAAAAATTATGCAGGTGTCATCTTATGTCACAAGTTATAGCACTGTACAGTATGAAGAACATAAGAAAAGACTAGGCAACAGAAAGCCATTCAATCTATCAAGGTCATCCATCCAAAACCCACCCAACCTATTCAAACAATCTCTGTACACCACATCATCTGGCAAACCATTCTACAAGTTATCAACCCAGAGACAGTTTTATTATTTAAGCTTGAAACTAGTTTAAAATTGTGTGCTAGTAATGGTCATTTTTGATGCTTTTGCTATGATATAACATTGCTACCAGTGTATTTCTTTTATTTACCATAGCCAATTTCAAGTGTTGGAATATATTAGGTGAAACAGCAGTATTGAGATCTTATTTTTGTAGCCTGAATTAAAATTATATTTATATAAAAGTTGACAGTCCAAAGAAAACTGATGTTAGTCTTTTTTCTTTTTAATTCCTTGGTATGTGTAATAAAATATACATATATTTGGCAAGTGTTTTAGATTAGTTTTTTGTCTCTAAATTTTTTATTTCATTTTACTTGCAAGTTTATTTTGATTTCTGTTTAATTCTCTTCTTAATCTGTTATTATTTATACTTCATTTTAGAGTTTTTTGTTGTTGTTTTTTATTGATAGATAGGCACAGTGTATGATTCTTGTCAGTAGTTAAAAACCTGATAATTCATTCCTCTATTTTGCTAGAATTATCAGCCATGTTTACTCTGAAAAAT
>NW_013758212.1:0-971 GCF_000517525.1 Limulus polyphemus | reverse complement strand
CATGTTAAACTTATATTAAAGTTTTTCTTCATTACCCATTTAAGCCGTCTCCAGCCATTACTAACCTACCAATTCAACAAGTCAAAGTATTCATCAATACAACTCATTTCTTCAAAGAAAATATAGAAGTCTTTCCACATGTCTGAAGAACCATGGGCAGCAAGAAAAAAAGAAAAGCTGTATACTTTAACATGCTATACCAAACCCTAAAATGTATACTTTAACATGCTATACCAAACCCTAAAATGTATACTTTAACATGCTATACCAAACTGTAAAATATATACTTTAACATGCTATACCAAACCCTAAAATGTATACTTTAACATGCTATACCAAACCCTAAAATGTATACTTTAACATGCTATACCAAACTGTAAAATATATACTTTAACATGCTATACCAAACCCTAAAATGTATACTTTAACATGCTATACCAAACCCTAAAATATATACTTTAACATGCTATACCAAACCCTAAAATGTATACTTTAACATGCTATACCAAACCCTAAAATGTATACTTTAACATGCTATACCAAAACCTAAAAAGTATACTTTAACACATTATACCAAACCCTAAAATAAAGTTTCACTTTAAGAACCCTGAACGGAAGAAAGCCCAAGACATAGAAAATTACACTCAATAGACATTGAATTTAGGAGGGTAAATCTACCTACTCCAAGGAGTTGCCCACATCTCCACAAATCCAGTTGACAACTTACTTATATTTCTGAATTTACTTCTCCAAGCAGCAAAACATGGCTTTAAAACCAGACACATGACACAGAAATTTATAAACTTCTAGATTTTGTTAGTCTTTTTTGATGCCAAAGGACAAGGCATTTTATCTTCAGACATATTTTAGGTCTGCTCTAGTGGGTTTATGGGGGGAGTGAAGCAGAAAGGTTCGTAGAACGCTCTGCTGTGATAAAAAAAAAACAGTGTTCAGAACAATGTCCTCAAAAG
>NW_013758211.1:0-1826 GCF_000517525.1 Limulus polyphemus | reverse complement strand
TATGTCATGTCATGACCACATGGAAAGGATCGACCTCTTGATGTTTTGTCTCTTAAGATCTGAACATTACTTTTTACTGGCCAATCGTTCCTTCTTCGTAATTATATTTTCCACGTATAAATCTGTATCTATTAGTTCATTGACTTAATCTTCGTCATTTTGACTCTGTATGCCCAGGTCTACTTGTTTGGAACAACTTAATTAAGCACGTGATCTACGAATGCTTATGTGAACGTAAATATAATTTTTCTTGAATCGTCATGTGTAACATACACACTGGTGAATGTACATTGGAAGTTTCGTGAAGACGATTGTCCTAAATAAGGAAATGGATACATACACGAGTTGACTAAGATGCATTCCAAGCTGCAGTATAAAGAGTAGATACCAACGGTTTGTCTTATCTACATTAAACAGACACGATTGTTGTAGAGGGAATGTTTATATTATCGACATTAAATAAAGTTAGTGAGAGTATAAAATGAACGACTGGGAGAACTTTGATGGGAAGGAAAATGTGGAGAAATATATGCAGCTTATGATCAGAACCAATTACTCTTTAGTTTTGGTTTGATAAATTAAACCAATTAGATGGAGGACACATTTGTAAACTAAGCCTGTAGCGCTAATTGATGAATACTTTGAAAACGTAAAACGTGTATAAAACGTCGTGTTTTTGGCTCAGAAAAATCAGTTTTCTCCTGCGAAACCACAGGCGAACAGAGTCCTCGCCAGTCGGGTTCCAGAAACTATAAATAATGGCTGTATTAGAATCCCTTGAAAGTGAGCAACACAAACTACTTGTAAGTATCCAATGTTACTAATAACAACACACAAACTACGTGTAAGTATCCAATGTTACTATAACAACGTATAAATGAGTTGAGAGATATTTTAGAAGAAGTTTTAGTTAACTTGTCTACACTTAACTATGTCTGAGTGTATTACTTTAATTGATAATCTGTTTGTTGTAGTGTTTAATATTAATGACTCTTGTTGAGGGTTCAATCAACGAACAGTTGCTCTCTCAGATTTGATGTTTTTAATGTAGAACTTTTCTATAATAATTTTGGTGTTGTAGATGTGGATGAATATCTGAATATTTTTATTAAAGCTTTGTCTCCAGTCAATTCTTTATTCTAACTGTAAACTTCCTCAAGTTGGTGGCTTGTGTGTTTAACCCACGACCTGGATTTAAATAAATTCATTTGTAACTGGTATTAAAGCCGGACCACAAACGACTAGCATACCGACCTCCCGTTACATTAACTAATGCTACTCTGGTTTTCGACGAAAGATAACAGAATCTTGACATTCTATTGTAATGGTATAGCATGTAAGTTTTTCTTTTCTTCACTCCTGTTTATTATTTCTAAAGTTTATCGTTTCATAATATTGGAGTAGGGTGTTGTCTTAAGAAAGAAGCTTATCATGCAGCACAACCAGGTCCATGTACTTGGAGTACACAGATAGATGCTCCTCCTTCACAGTGAGCCAAAATATGGCCTTCCCATGTATACTAATTCAAGTTCTTACCCATAAAGGTTTACTAAACATATTTCTGGTTCTTCATAGTTTACTGATAAGAATTTTAGCCAAGTTGCGATGGATAACAATTACCGAAGTAGTTCACGAGACAGTCACGCATCTTGATGTGGATCCAAAACAAAAAAGAGCCATTCTAGAAAGGTTTGGGTGGTTTTGATTAGACAAAAAGAAGACGTTTGACACTACTTTCGAGATCTAGGTCACTGGACCTGACACGAGACCATGAGAGTCCAGTTGCGTAGCAAGGGTTCTCAGCACCCGGGGGCAAAAACACTTTG
>NW_013758210.1:0-1300 GCF_000517525.1 Limulus polyphemus | reverse complement strand
ATAAAGTTGCTATTAGTAACACGAATATAACGTTTGGTTAAGGCATATTGTGCATATCATAAAGTGTCTATTAATAACAGGATTATTACTTTTAGTAAAGACATATAGTGCATATCATAAAGTTTCTTTTAGTAAAAGGAACATTACGTTTGGTTAAGACATGTCGTGCATATCATAGAGTTGCTATTAGTTACAGGAATATTACGTTTCGTTAAGATATTTCGTGCATATCATAAAGTTGCTATTAGTGAGAGGAATATCACGTTTGATTAAGAAATGTCGTGCATATCATCAAGTTGCTATTAGTAACAGGAACATAACGTTTGGTTTAAGGCATGTTGTGCATATCATAAAGTTACTATTAGTAATAAGAATATTACGTTTGGTTAAGACATGTCGTGCATATCATAAAGTTGCTCTTAGTAACAGGAATATTACATTTTGTTAAACATATTGTGCATATCATAAAGTTGCTATTAGTAACAGTAATATAATTTTGATTAAGACATGTTTCGCATATCATAAAGTTGCTATTAGTAACAGGAATATTACGTTTGGTTAAGACGTATTGTGCATATCATAAAGTTGCTATTAGTAACAGGAATATTACGTTTGGTTAAGACATGTCGTGCGTATTATAAAGTTGCTGTTAGTAAGAGATGTGACAAATTCGTGTCATAGAGTTGGACGAAAAAAAGAAGATGGAAACAAGATGTGGCAAATCAAACTACAGCTTAGCAGATTTGATGATAGCAATACAAGAACAGCAAAAGAAACATAAAGAATAAGAAAATAAACAAGAAGAGAAATTACAGCAGTTGTTGGAGGAGAAAGAAAGGAAACAAGAAGAGAAATTACAGCAGTTGTTGGAGGAAGAGGAAAAGAAACAATAAGAACGAGAAAAGAAATAAGAAGAGAAACAACAGCAGTGGCAAGAAAACCTGCAACAATGGCAGCTTGAACAGCAAAATAAACAAGAGAGATTACAGCAATTGTTGGAGGAAAAAGTAAACTAGAGGGACTGCAGCAGTGGTTGGAGAAGAAAGAAACTAAACAAGAAGAGAGATTACAGCAGTGGCAACTTGAACAAGAAAGGAAACAAGAAGAAAGTCTCCAACAGTTGCAGGAAAGTCAGCAGCAACTAATGGAAAGTCAACAACAGTGGAAAGAAGTACAAATGGAAAACATTAGTAAATTTCAAAGTGAATTAAATAAATTAAAGAATGAGTTACTGTCTTTTACTGAAGGAGAATATATTAGCCATCGACCTAGTCAGCCTCAAACAATGGAAAGCTCCTTC
>NW_013758209.1:0-1280 GCF_000517525.1 Limulus polyphemus | reverse complement strand
GCAGTCTGTTGGCTGTATAAGTAGTGTACTTCCACCTGTGTTTACACAACAAACCTTAACCAGTTTGTTGGCTGTATAAGTAGTGTACTTCCACCTATGTTTACACAACAAACCTCAAGCAGTCTGTTGGCTGTATAATTAGTGTACTTCCACCTGTGTTTACACAAGAAACCTCAAGCAGTCTGTTGGCTGTGTAAATACGATACCCCCACCTATATTTATTTACACTCTATATTACTCAGATCATATCAAACATGTATACTTAGTGGAATATTGGTTAGAAGTGAACAAGATTATTATATTTTTTTTGAAATTGTTTATTAATATATGATGTAAGCAGAATTAATTGCTTAAATGGCAGCTATATTTTTTTAACTTGTCTTTATTAGAATTGATCTTTTTGGAGACAAGTGCTTTGACAGGAGAAAATGTAGAAGAAGCCTTTCTAAAATGTGCCAAGTCAATATTGGCAAAAATTGAAACAGGTAAAATATACAAGTTCCCTTTAGAGTCGTTAATTATTGATTAAGAACTGATATTTGTTTGCTTAAGCTAAAACAAGTTTTCTGATATCATAAGCTTGCATTCTGGTTCAGTCGATCAATTATAAGTGAAATGTGGAAATATTTTTGGTGTGACAAATTTAATGACATCTTTCCAAATGTTACCATATATTCTACAGTTTAGAAACTCACAATTTATTAACAAGATCATTGATGTCACGAAATGGCCCACAGCATCGCAAAACAATAAAATGGAAATATAATTCCAATTAACAGCTCTTCGTTAAATGTTGTATTGAACGAACCACATTAATGGTAATACATCCTAAGATGTGCATAAATAGAGCAGATGACATGACCTGATTTGACGAGGGGATGTTGTACGTGAAGAAAAGGTAGTAAATAGAGCAGATGACATGACCTGATTTGACGAGGAGATGTTGTACGTAGAGAAAAGGTAGTAAATAGAGCAGATGACATGACCTGATTGGACAAGGAGATGTTGTACGTGGAGAAAAGGTAGTAGATAGAGCAGATGACACGACCTGATTTGACGAGGAGATGTTGCACGTGGAGAAAAGGTAGTAGATAGAGCAGATGACATGACCAGATTGGACGAGGAGATGTTGTACGTGGAGAAAAGGTAGTAGATAGAGCAGATGACACGACCTGATTTGACGAGGAGATGTTGCACGTGGAGAAAAGGTAGTAAATAGAGCAGATGACATGACCTGATTGGACAAGGGGATGTTGTACGTGAAGAAAAGGTAGTAAATA
>NW_013758208.1:0-2996 GCF_000517525.1 Limulus polyphemus | reverse complement strand
AAAGTATTTGTACGTTTTTAAAGGAAGCTTTCCAGCTAGAGACATAACTTGAATAGAATAAATTTGCAGATAAAGAGATAAAGTCACGACCTAGAAGTTGTGATCAAGTGATATCGACACATTTACATTCACTTAATGATAGTCTTGAGAAATTAGGATTAATCAGACCGCTAGTTAGACGGAGTTAAAGAAATGTGAGACAAGAGCTGTTTCAAGTGTAACTTTAATTGACATATTGCTAGGAACTGCAAACAAAAGCTTATAGGGAATAAAAACTCTCCTCAAAGGATGGCAGTAACGGGAAACTCTTATAAATGTAGGAAACTTGGCCATTACAGCCGTGACTATGAGAACCCAACAGCTGTTAATAAACAAGGAGACGATACCCTTAGGATTAGTCTTCAAGCCTAACCAGATTGAAGGAGGAACGAAGAGCTAAGCTATCCTTTACCCATGTGTTTTATCTAATGCTGATTAAAGTCCACAGTGTAGTATTAGATAAATTTATAAATTAACTTAGTTATTCATTAAGGAGAAAACTCTGCATATTTCTTTCAGGTTTATTTTTTCAATGCAGAAATTATAGAAATTGTTCCTGCCAAAATCTTGGAGAAGAAACATCAGCATATGCATGAATAAGGAATAGAAACTGGAACATATATTTACTATCATCTTTCTGTGTGACATACATGGATAGTAAATTTGTTTAATTTAATTTTTAATGTAACTCAGTAACGCGCGTAGAAATGAAGTTTAAAATGGTGCCGTCCAGATAAGGTTAATTGTTTTCTAGGTTACTTGTTTTTATATTCTTATCAATAATCTCTGTTTGTTTGTTTAGCCACGCAGAATTTAAAAGGTCAAGTTTTGAAATAACCTATATTTCTTAGAATATGTCATCATTAAAAGTATTTTATGTCTTCAAAGGCTCAATACTGTTGCAACTGCATTATTTATTAAACTTGGTTGAGTTGAGATTTAGCATATGTCCAAACACACCACATTGTTCAGACTAAAATAATCTAAGCTGGCTCCAGTGACAGCTTATGCTAGTAAAGAAGTCAAACTTATCCAGATTATATGATGCGAATTTACTTTGCTGTTTAAAACATAAAACTTTTTAAATCAAAATTACTCTAACCTTATTTGACTATTGTGTTACTTTTTGGTCCATAAGTAGCCCAGTCAGTAGAATTACTCCAATGACACCTCCCATTCACAGAAACATAGTTTCTTTTGATAATAGATGGCTCATTAATAATTTGGTTGCTTTTGGTAACAAGTGTAATGTAACTTTTTTGTTCAGTAGGAACCTTGACATCTTAGGGTATACACTTAATGAACTTTATGTAAACCAGAGCTGTTTATGTTAGTTTATGCTACTAAATAGAAACATGGATAAAATTACAGCATTTTCATCTAAAGAAGCTTAGCCAGTGTTTAATATAAGTGAATGAATAACTGTCTGTTAAGTGTTTTGTGAAAAATAATGTTACTTCAAATAACCACATAGTAAAGGAGCACAAAATCAGGGAAAGCTTGTACGTCTATTTTCCAGAACAGTATATTGTCTATTGCTATACTTGGGAAACAACTGTATTCATAATTCTAACACAGGAAGAAACAATATTCACCGAACTAACTAATGTGTATGAAATGTCAACGCAGTCGTATGTTAGTATAAAACTTAAGGGTCCAATTACGAATGACTTTGACTGTACAAGAATAATAAACACAGACAAATTAAGTGCATCATAGAAGAAAGATTCAGGCAATGTTAATGTCAAAGACGAACAATCGTATACTGATGGTGAAGTTCTTGTTCATGTGTCACGAAAAGAAGCTCTTAAAATAAAATATATATAGTTTGTATCTGATTCTTTTACCTCCTCATGCTTGTGAATGTTTTTTCATAAGACAAGAATATATATTTGATATTAGCGACATTTGTTTTTCTAAGATTCCTTTCAAGTTATGAACATGAAAATGTTTAACTCCTGAATCTTCGATTTTCCAAAGTCACCTTGAGATACGGGATTAAATCAAAACCTTATGTAGGAAAAGTCTGCTTGTGGTGCTCTAACCTAATAGAAAATAACTGGAAATTATAGTTACAAACCAAGTACCAACACCAAACTTAATTGAAACACTTTTACCGGATTGAAGAATATTTGAAAAATATTTTCTTCAGACAAACGGACACGTTTCTTTCCACCACTGGTTCTGTACCAGAAGTTGTTCATGCCGTCAGCAGAGTGATCGTTGAATTCATTCAGTAAAAAATATCTTCAAAGGTACTAAAACGTTTATGAGGTATATTAAGAAAACAAATTCTAGAACAACTTTTTCCAAGGTATTCGTGTTAAGTTTTAGTCTTACAACTTTAAAACCAGGAGTTCGATTCCCTTCTTTGGACAAAATGCAGATAACCTATTCTATTTTAGCTAAATAAAAACCCAAAATGCTTCATTGTTTTTTATAATTTAAACATTTCATGTACAAACGTACAAATATGACCTACACGTTTAGCAGTAAATTGTTGTATTGTATTTTCCTCTAAAACAACTTCTCACTAGAAATGTGCAACAAAGACGCAAAAGTGTCAACAATAAAGTTATAACTTATTTTAACTGCACTCTTAAAATGTATAGAATTAGATGAAATAAAACTTTATAAAGTAAAAATTAGAATTTTAAGTTATTTTTAATGAAAACCTCAAATCGGAGACGTAATTTTTTTAATTTAAAATTTAGAAATATATATAATTAAAGGCATCTCCAAGACATTTATATATAATAAATATAATTCATTATTTTCAAATAAAATATTTCTCTCAATCTTTATCAGGACCGCCCAGGAAATGACAATAAACAAAATAGTTAAAGAATTTTGACGCATGAAAAGATAATAGAATTGAAAATGTTTAATCTGAATACATAATTTTGCATTGGGGTAATTATAGAAGTAATTAAGATAATGGACACGTTTGACTGGTA
>NW_013758207.1:0-969 GCF_000517525.1 Limulus polyphemus | reverse complement strand
CAGACAGAGATAGAGACGACAATTGAGTCAAGCGCGTGAATCGTTCGTTCGTTGTGAATTATAGCGTTTGTTTAATTTATAGCGTGACTGTGGAAATTAAGTGTATTGAGAAAGAATAAACTAGTTTTAGTTAAGAAAGGACTTGTATCGCTGAAGTTTCTGCGGAAATAATTTTTACGGAAAATTAACTAACGACCAGAGACTTAACACTACTTTTATAAATACAACCATAAGGTTCTATTAATGTATATACACTATAGTGTAGCTATCATGCCATGATAATTTGTAAAACATTGAAACCAGCTACTAAATCAGACCTAAAACCAGGTAGTTACGCTCATCCTGACCTTAATTACAGAAGTTGTGAATTTATGGTAATTTTGTTCAAGTTTCGTAACAAATAAAACATAGCTAGCTTTGTTAAGATAAGTGATTACCGAATATTAATGTCGGTGAGCTCTGTTTTGCTTCTACGTTTTAAATTGATTTCTGATATTTTAACAATTAAAAGTTATTAAATTAACTTTCTTGGTAGCCTAACAAACAATACAAAAGTACATGTAGTACTGTGTCATTTCTAAAGGAGATTGTCTCACATTTTATACTGTTACGACATTGAGGTCACGTGACTAGTATCACGCCACGTCTTTTCCTTAAATCTCGTGATCTTTCTAGATATAGTGTAGTCTTGTATATATAAGACTGGCCACGAAGCGACGGAAAGTGAATGAGTAATTGTATGTATGCGGACAAAATATTGTTGGCCACGTGAGACGTGAATTATAGTGTTTGTTATTAGAGCGACTGTTGAAATTAAGTGTATCGTAAAGTTGTGTACGGAAAGAATAAACCAGTTTTATTTAAGAAAGGACTTGTGTCGCTAAAGTTTCGTCGGTGCACCAACTTGATATAACTTCATTGGAGCACGTCCCTTATACTTGGGTCCCCTTTTAGCACAACATGTACTGC
>NW_013758206.1:0-968 GCF_000517525.1 Limulus polyphemus | reverse complement strand
GTAGTACCCATAATAGTGGCCAATTTCTCTAAATGTGAGCAGACACTTAAGGAAGAGGCATTGTTGGGTGTGTGTGCCAGAAGGTAGAGCCAGTCAATGTTAAGGCAAGAAATACGACCATAAAGAAAGAATATCCTCTCCCAGAACATATAACTGACCTCTATAAGAAGAGTATAGTCCAGTTGTCATCATTACAGGCTCTTCAGGTTAGGGAACTTTTGGCGAATTATGTAGACGTCTTTTCAAAAGGAGATCATGACCATGGCTGCACAGACCTTGTGGAGCACAGAATAAACACAGGCAATCACCGTCCATTAAAGATCCCTCCAAGGAAAATAGCTCCGGCAAAGCGACAAGAGATGGAGAAGGTCATGGATGGCCTAATTAAAGAACGGATAGTCGAGAAATCATATAGTCCCTGGTCAGTTCCCGTCGTGTTAGTCCAGAAGAAGGATGGGAACCAACGTTGCTGTGTGGACTTCAGGGCTCTTAACAGAATAACCGAAAAAGACTCATACCCACTGCCAAGAATTGATGATACTTTAGATGCCCTAAGTGGAGCCAGGTGGTTTTCAACTCTGAACATAAAGCCGGGTTTCCATCAAGTGAAAATGGCTGAAGCAGATAAACGTAAGACTACATTTAGTTATGGCTAAGGTCTCTGGCAATACTGTGTGATGCCATTCGGGCTTAGCAATGCTCCAACAATATTTGAGAGGCTGATGGAAAGAGTACTGAAATGCATACAATGGAGGATAGCCCTAGTGTACCTGGATGATGTTATTGTGTTTGTAGCAACGTTTGATGAAGAAGTATTCAAACTTTTGAAAGCAACAAACCTCAAACACCATCCCAAGAAATGCCACTTGTCCAGAAAGGGGTGCTTTACTTGGGCCACATTGTAAGTGAGCATAGTGTGCGAACTGATCCTGACAAGGTGAAGGCAGTATGTGATTGGCCAACACCAG
>NW_013758205.1:0-968 GCF_000517525.1 Limulus polyphemus | reverse complement strand
GTGTAGCTTTGCGCGAAATATATAACAAACAAACAAACGAGAAGATAAATATTAAGAATCGGCTATCTGTAACCTGCGCTTTATTCCTTGGATAGCATCGCCTTAAATTATTTTAATCACGGAAAATTATAAATTTTAAATAGTGCTTAGAATGCTCATACAACTATTAGGTCGTCAATAAATTAATGTCGCGTTTTGGAACACCTTCATTAACCACCCCCCAAAAATCGTACATCAAGTATAATAGTTAAACGAGCCGCCTAAACGTCACGTTAATGCAGCCTATATAATGTGTAAAGTTTAGTATACTCTAATCCCTTATAGTGATGGAACACTACGAGACACACATTCGGCATGTAATGCGTGTGAACCATTTTTGGATAGAATTGTCACCGGTGATGAAAAATGGATTCTCTATGCAAATATTAAACGCCAAAAACAATGGCTCAGTCCAAGACAAAAACCACTTTGACCCCAAAGCTTGGACTCCATCCGCCAAAAGTGATGCTTTGCATTTGGTGGTACATCAAAGGAGTAATTCATTTCGAACTCCTCAATTCACAGCAAACTGTCAATACAGAGATCTATTGTCAGCAACTGAAATTTTCAAGGGCGTACCTACGGAAAATAGCGCCTATGGCAAGCAGTGAAATTGCCCCCCCCCCCTGTCCAAACATCTGACACCCATCTTTTAAAAACTTTGCCATAATATCAGCCCAAAAATACAAGCCAAGTTCGTTAATCTTTTAATTAACAAATTATGGCACTATATGAAAATTACAACTGCACCTTCCTTGCTTTCACTGATGCAAATTAGCCTATGATGTGCTCAAAGGCAGTTTTTTCAGTTTCTTTTCTTTCTACACCGAGCAGAGCAAGATCACAGAGTCTGCCTTGATCCATGGAGGCTCTCAAATACGAAAGTATTAATTTTAACTTGCTGAATGATCTCTCACAGCTGGCGATGG
>NW_013758204.1:0-969 GCF_000517525.1 Limulus polyphemus | reverse complement strand
ACATCCTCTATATTTTTTACATAGATGTTTTTAACAACCTGTATATTTATTACATAGTTGTACATAACACCCTCTATACTTCTCATAGTTGTTCATAACACCCTCTATATTTCTACATAGTTGTCCATAACACCCGGTGTATTTAATACGAAGTTGTTCTTATAACACCTTGTGTATTTATTACACAATTGTTCAAAACACCACGTGTATCTATTACATTATTAACAAACGTACCCTCTATATTTCTATATAGTCGTCCATAATACCCTCTATATATATCTACATAGTTGTCCATAAAACCCTCTATATTTCTTCATAGTTGTCCATAACACCCTGTGTATTTGTTACATAGTTGTCCATAAGACCCTCTATACTTCTTCATAGTTGTTCGTAACAACCTCTATATTTCTCATAGTTGTTCATAACACCCTCTATATTTCTACATAGTTGTCCATAAAACCCTCTATATTTCTACATAGTTGTCCATAACACCCTGTGTATTTGTTACATAGTTGTCCATAAGACCCTCTATACTTCTACATAGTTGTTCATAACATCCTCTATATTTCTCATAGTTGTTCATAACATCTTGTGTACTTATTACATTGTTGTCCATAAAACCCTCTATACTTCTACATGGTTGTTCATAACACCCTCTATATTTCTACATAGTTGTCCATAACTCTCTCTATATTTCTATATAGTTGTCCATAACATCTTGTATATTTATTACATAGTTGTCCATAACATCCTGTGTATTTATTACATAGTTGTCCATAACAACCTGTATATTTATTACATAGTCGTCGATAACACCCTCTATGTTTCTACATAGTTGTCCATAACACCCGGTGTATTTAATACATAGTTGTTCTTATAACACCTTGTGTATTTATTACACAGTTTTTCATAACACCACGTGTAATTATTACATTATTATCAAAAGTACCCTCTATATTTCTACATAGT
>NW_013758203.1:0-1903 GCF_000517525.1 Limulus polyphemus | reverse complement strand
ATTGAGAGATAACTGAACTTCCAAGTATTCTTCCTTGTTATTTATTTCTCCATCTATTGAGAGATAACTGAACTTCCAAGTATTTTTTCTTAATTTGTTTCTCCATCTATTGAGAGATAACTGAACTTCCAAGTATTTTTCCTTATTATTTCTTTCTCCATCTATTGAGAGATAACTGAACTTCCAAGTGTTTTTCCTTATTATTTCTTTCTCCATCTATTGAGAAATAAATGAACTTCCAAGTATTTTTCTTAATTTTTCCTAACATAGATATCACAGCTGAAAGTAAACAAAATCTATTTTTGGATTAATTTGGAGGCCAGCGAAGCTGGAACGGTTCCTCCTGGACGGTACAAGTACCCCGGAGCACTGAACCAACGTTTGGGAAGATTTCCAGAACCCACGCTTTCCAACTTCACCCCGGGTTACTGTATGTGCATACAATCATAACCCCATGCCGGGGTCAGAGGATTAATGGGGAGGACATCATATGGATCCCAGGCCATGAAATATGATACCACGCATACACATACAGCTCCAGGCTCGGCCCCACTGAAGATTTGAAAGAAAGAAGACCGCTATATAATGTATTGATTTGATGATTAAAACACTGGTGTTACTAAACTGAGACATCAATAATATGTATACAGATCGTTCACTTGTAAATATACTTCGGGTGCTTGATACACTGAATATTAATTTAATTAATTCTTTATTTATTTACTTATTTTTAGTGAAATTGTTGGTCAGATATCATTGTTTTGAAGTGATAAGTCCCAAACTGCCTTAGTTAACACGAAAACATTATGTGCTGTCATCTAGCGAAGGTAAGTCAAACTAATATTAAATGTATAAGTAATTCTCCTGAGTAGTGGTTTTCCTTTTTGTTATTTTCTCACAAAAACGTGACTAATAGGAGAAGATAATAACATTGCTCTTATATACAAATTGGGCGGGCAATTTTTTCACAACTTAAAATACAATAGAAGTAAGTACTGTCATTTCCTTATATTTGCACAACAAACACGTCCTGATGCTCGTCCAATAACTATCAAGTTAAATCCCTTTTTGTTCATTCCAGAATGAAAGATGCATAATTTATGTTTATTTCATAATTTTTCATGGTGGTTGCGAGATCGTTCAAATTTTCCGAACCCGAACAGAAATTGATTACTGAACACAATATATAACATATATAAAGATTTCTTTTAGGAAACGTTTGGTAACTATTTGGACAATATAAAAATTAGATATATGAAAGTTCGAAATTTTCTGATGCACAAAATTATTTTTAATGTTAAGATGAAAATAACTTTGCCTGACAGATAGGCAACAAAACGTTTTAATAATAGTTCAGTACACTCTCCATCTATAAATCAGGTCTTTATAAAAAGACGTCAAGGTCTTTTAGATGTAGGGATTTTGTTTCAATAATCTTATTTTTAAAGCAATTATTTGTTGAAAATATAAGTGAAGATAAAAAAAGTAGAATCGAAGTTAGGCGAAATTTTCATCACAGATTATGAAATAACTATTGGGAATTTTGATGATAGGATATCCATTTTGCACTTTTTTCACTTTTCGAAAATAATTCATATTTTCACCGAAAAGCCAAGGCTATAGCCCATGTTTTTTCCCAAATTTTGAAAAAAATTGTTTTTCCTCATATTTCAATACAAACTTGCCCTTGATGTAAAACGTTCAAAATTTGGGAAAAAACATGGGCTATTTTCACCTAAAACACTTTTTTTCAATTTTCCAAAAAATTCAATAACATTATATTTTTATATAATAGGATAATTTTTAAATTTTGAGTTTTCTGACGAAATAAGCACTTTGCGATATTTTTCTATTACTTTTGCGTCCAAAAAGTTTTTTAGCTTTTCGCTATGTACTGAGTTTT
>NW_013758202.1:0-969 GCF_000517525.1 Limulus polyphemus | reverse complement strand
CAGATCACTTCATTATTTAAATATGCGCTCCCGAAAGATGAACTGGAGAAAGTTCCAAATGGTTATTTTTCAAAAATGGTGTGCTTATGAGGAAATGGAGACCACCAGATGTGCCAGCTTCAGAGGACTGGGCTATTGTTTATCAAATCGTTGTTTCCAAAGCATATGAAATATTGAAAGTTGCCCATGAACTCCCCATGGAAGATCATTTAGGTGTCAAAAACGACAGGTGACAAAATTATGAGATAGTTCTTTTGGTCAAAATGCAAGACATTTCTCAGTTTTGCAAAGTTTGTCATACCTGTCAGCTGGTCGGAAAGTCTAACCAGAGAAAGAAAAAGAAAGAAAGAAAGAGAGAGAACGGAAGAGACAAAGAGAGAGAAAGAGACAGAAAGAAAGAAAAAGACAGGAAAGGAGAAAGAAAGAAAAGAAAAACAAAACAGAAGGCTGTTAAATTACAATTTATCATTATGAGAATATAGTTTGAAGATTATCTATATCATAAGGGTATATAATATTTGTGCCGGTGTACTTTCTTGTACTATATAATTTTATAATAAAGTGATTTTGTACAGGTTGAATTCTATACTGTAATTATTATTGAGATTGTATAATCCTTTAAATAATGTATTATAGTATAATCTTGCCAATGTATATATATATTTATATATATATATATGTATGATGTCTTAATTAAAAATTGTTTAAAGCCAATTTTAATTCTCTAAGGAGCGAGTTGTAATGAATTTGTTGTCCTGTATTTATTTTTGATATGAACGTTATTTAATTAAGTTTGTGCGTAACAGAAACTACATTAGATATTGTCCCTAAAAACCAGGTGGCCATTCACTAAAAAAAAAGAAAAAGAAAGTCCAGTTATGTATGAAATATCATTAAGAAGTTTATTTATTTCATAACTTGTGACTTATATACACCTGGAAAAAAAGTTAAGCACCCCCGTGTTTTTTT
>NW_013758201.1:0-966 GCF_000517525.1 Limulus polyphemus | reverse complement strand
CCTGCGACCCTCAGTTTATCCGTACCAGGTTAACCACCTGGCCATGCCGGGCCCGCAGTATTTGTGACTCCTGTTTATAGTTTTGATTGACTTCATTTTGTTTCTTTCAGTCTGACAGATTTTTTTTTTTGCAGAATTGTAGACTGTAGTACTATTTCATCAATTTGTCTCTCCTGTCATCTTTCTAAACCTTCAGAGAGAGTTCTTAGATTTAATCAGCAAAATTTGGTGCCTCATTTAACAGTTTGTGTGTGTGTGTTAAAATATCGTTAACTGTTGTATTAAAAATTCACGGGAAACAAAAATTAAGCGAAAACGTTTGCGCTCTTTGTTATGTACGGCAATCAGCTGTGGTTGTCACGTGACTTTCTGATTTGCATATTAAAAAGAGTTTTATTATAACGCTTTCAGTCCTCCGTACGTTTGTCTAAGCGCATTTTTACAAACCATTTTCTTTTTTAAATAACTTTATATTTCCATCTTACTGAAGATATATTTGAAAGTCGCCAGCAGAGTTATTTGAAAGCAAATGATATAATGGTAGCAAAATGGAAATATAATTCTTACGGATAACTTTAACAAAAAGCAATAATAAAAATAGCGACAATATTTTTAGTTTTTCAATCTAGATATGGTGTAGAATATTCATGTTTTATTCAAACTTGGGATTTCTGGAAATATTGAGCACAAGTTATATGTTAGAACATTTATAAAAACACAGTCTATAGGTTTGTGAAATAATAAAGGTTTCAACTTTTTTTGGGGGTTTCGTTTGAATTTCGCGCAAAGCTACACGAGGGCTATCTGCGATAGCCATCCCTTAATTAGTAGTGGTAAACTAGTGGGAGGCAGCTTGTCAACACCACCCACCGCTAACTCTTGGGGAACTCTTTTACCAACGAATACTGGGATTGACCATTATATTATAACGCCCCCTTGATTGAAAGATCGAGCATGTTTGAACGT
>NW_013758200.1:0-1096 GCF_000517525.1 Limulus polyphemus | reverse complement strand
ACACACACTACATTACCGTCACGTTGTCACCCTCTTTTATATACCAGACTACCCTATATCTAGTAAATGCTAGACGCATTCTCCAAGGTACAGGATAGTTCTAGAAAGTAGAGGGCGTGAGAATAGTCACGTGATCTCAATGACGCAACAGTAGTAAAGATCATCGTTTTCTATATTTTTTTTATTTACTATTCTATTTTGTAAGACAAATAATTGAAATTTAAGAATTCATTTGTAAATAGTAAGACCATATATACATATGTAATGTATTATAACTGAAATGTGTTTGTATTTCAGAGAATACTGGTGCAGTATGACAAAGCTAAAACAGTTGCGCTGTAGCACTGACTTTATTTAGACACGTAGGCCTATCGAAGTTCAAAAACTGAGCGAATTTAGGCCTTCATCAAGTTGAAATATTGCTACCAATGTTACTGTTTGATGTCGTTTGTTTTGTTGGAACTGCATGTGTTTGCATATGCCTACAGTGTGTAACGTTGCACTCATGACTTCATTAGATTTGTTTACTGGCAGTGATTTAATATCCTGAAACTTATGGAAGACGCTTTTATTTGTAACTGTGCCACCGAGTTGTGCTGAAATAACCAACAGTAATGATGCCCAGAATGCAAAGTATTTCATACAAGTATAGGTGTCAAGAACTGTTTTCAAAAAAAAAAAAAAGTGAAGCAAGACAAGTGGCCATCACATTGCAAAACAGAACTTGGCTTTAAATTTCGGAGGTGAGTCTAATATATTTCAGTGCATGACACATATACTCATTTTTAGCCGTGGCATAGCGGCTCATAGAATGGCTCTGAGTTTTTTTTTGTTTTTTTTTCAAGTACAAAGATTTAGCTCATAGCTTCATTTCTTGGCCGATTTGAGATCTAATTACAGCCGCACCTATTGAGGATTCCCTCTTGTTTCTGATCTTCTTACCAACTCGTGCCTAGGAGTTTTTTGTATTCAAGTTATTAAACTGCATATGAAAAGTATACAGATGACTGAGAGATTAATTACAATATCAAACTTTAGATAAAAAGGTACTTTTATATTTACAGAAATGAGATAAAATGAATAAGAATAAAGATAT
>NW_013758199.1:0-1269 GCF_000517525.1 Limulus polyphemus | reverse complement strand
ATCTATTTCGTGTAAAATGCCTATTAAGTATGCAACATATCATATGCTTATATAAGTTCTGTTTCCTGTAAATGCCTATTAAGTATGCAACATCATCTATTCTGATATAAGATCTGTTTCATGTTAATGTCTATAAAGTATACAACATCACCTATTCTTATATAAGATCTGTTTCATGTAAAATGCCTATAAAGTATACAACATCACCTATTCTGATATAAGATCTGTTTCATGTAAAATGCCTATTATGTATGCAACATCACCTATTCTGATATAAGATCTGTTTCGTGTAAAATGCCTATAAAGTATACAACATCACCTATTCTTATATAAGATCTGTTTCGTGTAAAATGTTAAGTAGATACGTGAAAATTGTTAGTATTTCTTTCTACTTAAAATAGCCACGAAAAGGTCATACACATTAACATTCTCTTTGCAGTGAAGCAGGCAACAGTAAAAACTGGGAAGTAAACATGGCACAGCAAGGTGACGCCAGAAGTATCAGTAAGTGTCGCATCTTCTTACCGTTAGGACGTATGCAGGGTTTAACCTCGCGGCCATACTTCAACCGGTTAGCAGCGTTTGCAAGTTCAACCTCCGTTCAGAAATATCTGCCGTTTTAGAAATATATTCTGAATGGATTAGAAATACACGTGTGAGTGTGTGATTACGTTAGCTCATCTGTTTCTTTCTCTCATAGTGACAGGACAAACCATTTGTAGGACATAACAGTCATCATGACCGTATAAACTATAACATATCCGTGTTTGTCAATTAAACTAGAAATGTGACGTTCGGTCAATACTTGGAAATACAGAATATTCAAAGAGCTGTAAAAGGCAGAAAACGAGGAAAAAATACGTTTATATAAAAATATGCGGATACCAAGCTATAAAACCACAGTAAAATACGAATTAACGTTCTAAGTAGACACGATGTAACAACGTAGTTTATACTATATTATAAAGTAGTAATGTTATTAAATTACACTAATATACTTTATCATAAAGTAGTAATGTTATTAAATTACATTAATATACTATATTATAAAGTAGTAATGTTATTAAATTACACTAATATACTTTATTCTAAAGTAGTAATGTTATTAAATTACACTAATATACTTTATTCTAAAGTAGTAATGTTATTAAATTACACTAATATACTTTATTATAAAGTAGTAATGTTATTAAATTACACTAATATACCTTATTCTAAAGTAGTAATATTATTAAATTACACTAATATACTTTATTCTAAAGTAGTAAT
>NW_013758198.1:0-1538 GCF_000517525.1 Limulus polyphemus | reverse complement strand
TTCAACGTGAAAAAAGAACCATTAAAACATAACAAACAACAGTTAGGATCCCCTACTATTATACAACGTGAAGAAGAACCATTAAAACATAAAAAACAACAGTTCAATTCCTCTACTATTAAACAACGTGAAGAACAACCACTAAAACATAAAAAACAATAGTTAGATTCTCTACTATTATAAAACGTGAATAATAACAATTAAAACATAAAAAAACAACAGTCAGGTTCCTCTACTATTATTCAACGTGAAAAAAGAACCATTAAAACATAACAAACAACAGTTAGGATCCCCTACTATCATACAACGTGAAGAAGAACCATTAAAACATAAAAAACAACAGTTCAATTCCTCTACTATTAAACAACGTGAAGAAAAACTATTAAAACATAAAAACAACAGTTAAGTTCCTTTACTATTATACAACGTGAATAAGAACCACTAAAACATAAAAAACAATAATTAAGTTCTCTACTATTATACAACGTGAAGAATAACCATTAAAACATAAAAAAACAACAGTCAGGTTCCTCTACTATTATTCAATTTTAATGGTTCTTTTTCACGCATAAAAAAACAATAGTTAGGTTCTATACTATTATACAACGTAAATAAGAGCCAGAAAAATATAAAAAACAACAGTTAGGTTCCTATTTTATTATACAACGTCAAGCACAACCAGAAAAACATAAAAGACAACAGTTATGTGTTTCTACTAATATACAACGTGAAGAAGAACAATTAAAACATAAAAAAGAACAGTTAGGTTCCTCTACTATTATACAACGTGAAAAAGATCCAGTAAAACATAAAAAAACAACAGTTAAGTTCCTCTACTATTAAACAACGTGAAGAATAACAAGTAAAACATAAATAACAACAGTTAGGTTCCTCTAATATTATACAACGTGAAAAAACTATTAAAACATAAAAACAACAGTTAGGTTTCTCTGCTATTAAACAACGTGAAGAATAACCAGTAAAACATAAAAAAACGACAGTTATGTACCTCTACTATTAAACAACGTGAAGAATAACCAGTAAAACATAAAAAAAACGACAGTTAGGTTTCTCTACTATTATAAAACGTGAAGAATAATAATTAAAACATAAAATACAACAGTTAGGTTACTCTACTATTATACAAAGTGATTAAGAACCACTAGAACATACAAAATAGTTAGGTTCTCAACTATTAAAATGGTAATTAAGAACCAGTAAAAAATAAAAAACAAAAGCTAGGTTCCTCTACTGTTATACAACGTGAAGAAGAACCACGAAAATATAAAAAAACAAAAATCAATTTCATCTTCTATTATACAACGTGAAGAAGAACCAATAAAACATAAAAAGCAACTGTTAGGTCACCCTACTATTATACAACTTTAAAAGAACCATTAATACATAAAAAACAACAGTTAGGATCCTCTCCTATTATACAACGTGAAGAAAGACTATTAAAACATAAAAAACAACAGTTAGGTTTCGCTACTATTATCCGAGGTGAAGAAAATCCAGTAAAGCATAAAAAACACTTA
>NW_013758197.1:0-970 GCF_000517525.1 Limulus polyphemus | reverse complement strand
GTATATATGAAGAACACTGACTTAATAATTCACTGCATAATAAATAAAATTGCATGAAAATAAGAGAGCTGGAGTAAACTAGAAACGTAAACAACTAATCATAATAACACTTGGTGACTAGAGAACAATAAAATGATAATGAACACTTAGAAATTTAGAGAATGTTCCAAAGATACACACACACACGTATATATATATATATGATGTTTGTGTTACTTTTAAAATATATATATATGTATCCGCGTGTAGTTAAATCAACGGAACTGCAGAAAAATGGCACTATTTGTACTAAAACCGACTGAACAAGTTGTCAAAATAGAAATTCAACTTGAACTAACTATGTGCCCAAAGTTAGGATCCACTGTAATCGTATATAAACAATAAAGCTGCTCCATTTAGTGCTGAAATTCAACGCTTTTGAGTTTAATAGTTAAATATTTCAACACACACACTGGACTGACTACGGGAGTAAAATAGATTCATTTAAGGACACTTATATCTTCTAATATCAAGTTTTCTGGCGATATTCTAGGCATTTTCACTGGAAGAACTTGAACGTTTTTTAAACTGTATCTTCCAATCGCTTATTCGGCCCGAATCCCTGTCACACCAAAATGCTCGCCCTTTCAACCGTAGGAGCGTTATAAAAAAGTGACAGTCAATCCCACTATTCGTTGGTAAAAGAGTAGCCCAAGAGTTGGCGGTGGGTGTTGATTAGCAGCTTCCTCTAGTGTATCATTTCTAAATTAGGGACGGCTAGTACAGATAGCTAGCCCTCCAGTAGCTTTGCTCGAACTTAATCAAAAATAGTTGACAAGACTTACCCACATACATATAAATATGTTAAATATATAATACTAAATTCTCCACAGATTATCAATATAAAACTGATAATTGATTGTATAATAAGTTGTCTGTTTGTTTTTAGCCACATTATAGTGACCCATAGAGTGGCTCCGAGTTTGTTTGC
>NW_013758196.1:0-968 GCF_000517525.1 Limulus polyphemus | reverse complement strand
TACTGTCAATAAGAAGATACAAGGTTTAACAATACTATGTACTATCGATAAGAAGACACAAGATTTAACGATACTTTGTACTGTCAATAAGAAGACACGAGTTTTAAAGATACTGTGTACTATCAATAACAAGCTATAAGATTTAACGATACAGTGTACTGTCAATAAGAAGACACAAGATTTTACAATATTGTGTACTGTCAGTTAGAAGACACAAGATTTAACGATACTGTTTACTATCACTAACAAGCCACAAGATTTAACGATAATGTGTTATATCAATAAGAACACACAAGATTTAACAATACTATGTACTGTCATTAAAAAGACACAAATTTTAACAATACTATATTCTATTAATAAGAAGACACAAGATTTAACGATACTGTGTACTGTCAATAAAAAGACACGAGATTTAACAACGCTGTGTATTATGAATAAGAACACACAAGATTTAACAATACTGTCTACTGTCAATAAGAACACACAATATTTAACAATACTGTGTACTCTCAATAAGAAGACACAAGATTTAACAATACTGTGTACTGTCAATAAGAAGACACGTGATTTAACAATACTATGTACTATCAATAATAAGACACAAGATTTAACGATACTGTGTACTTTCAATATTAAGCCACAAGGATTAACGTTACTGTTTATTATCAATAAGAACATACAAGATCTAAAAATACTGTGTACTGTGAGTAAGAAGACACAAGATTTAACAATACTGTGTACTATAAGTAACAAGGCACAAGATTTAACGATACTGTGTATTATCAATAAGAACACACAAGATTTAACAATACTGTGTACTGTCAATAAGAAGACACAAGATTTAACGATACTGTGTATTATCAATAAGAAGACACAAGATTTAACAATACTGTGTACTGTCAATAAGAAGACACAAGATTTAACGATACTGTGTACTGTCAATAAGAAGACACATGATTTAACAA
>NW_013758195.1:0-970 GCF_000517525.1 Limulus polyphemus | reverse complement strand
ATTACGCAATACCGTTACAGGTCCTGGTTGTCAACTTATTGTCATAATGGATAATGTCTGTGGTAATAGCACCCAAATGCGTTGAGGATATCCCATCTATCGGACAAAATCCAAACTCCGATGTCAATATAGTCAGTCATCATGGAAAATCATTAATAAAATAATCAAATAAGGGTACGAAGCTGAATGCTTACACCTACAAAGTCTCAGCTTCTACTGCCTTTCACTGTCTACAGCCAGTTGTGGGAAGGCAGTTACACTTAAATTTCTTAAAGTAGTAATGAATTGAAATATAGCCCCCCTAATATTTCTACTAATTAAACTCACAAAACTCCACCCCTTAGAAAAATATATTACATAAAACTATAAAATATTGAATAGAACTATATAGAACTATAAGATATTCAATAGAACTATAAAATATTGAATAGATCTAAATAGAACTATAAAATATTAAATAGAACTATAAGATATTAAATAGAACTATAAGATATTAAATAGAACTATAAAATATTGAATAGATCTAAATAGAACTATAGAATATTGAATAGATCTAAATAGAACTATAAAATATTGAATAGAACTATAAGATATTAAACAGAACTATAAAATATTTAATAGATCTAAATAGAACTATAAAATATTGAATAGATCTAAATAGAACTATAAAATATTTAATAGATCTAAATAGAACTATAAAATATTGAATAGAACTAAATAGAACTATACGATATTAAATAGAACTATAAAATATTGAATAGAACTAAATAGAACTATAAGATATTAAATAAAACTATAAAATATTAAATAGAACTATAAAATATTGAATAGATCTAAATAGAACTATAAAATATTGAATAGAACTAAATAGAACTATAAAATATTGAATAGAACTAAATAGAACTATAAGATATTCAATAGAACTATAAACCCTACCTTAAAAGTTATTATATAGTTCTAACTCCCAACC
>NW_013758194.1:0-969 GCF_000517525.1 Limulus polyphemus | reverse complement strand
GTGTAGCCTATATAATATATAAAGTTTAGTATGCTCTATTCCCTTATAGTGATGGCACACAACGAGACACACATTCAGCATGTAATACTGTTTGAATACAAGAAGAGAAACAATGCCTCTGTAGCCACAAAGAATACCAAAAAAGTTTATGGAAATGTTTTGAACGTTCAGGTGACTTTAGCCTTAAAAACTGTGATAGTAGAGGCCGACATGTTGGAATTGATATTGATGCTCTGAAGATGCTTGTTGAGTCTAACCCAAGGCAACACACTCGTGAAATAGACCTGAAATTGCATGTCTCTCATGAAACAATACGTATACATCTAAAAGGATGCTGATGGTAAGAATTTTGTTGAATTCTATAAAATGAGTTTTGAATGTTTTATTCTATTCTGTTTTTACAAAAAAGATACTTACAATATTTCTGATCTTGAGTATTCTGTAAAACAATGTAAAAATAAATGTAGATATAAAACATATGAAACAATACGTAAACATGTAAGGAATATGGAAAAACTGCATAAAGAAGGTGCTCGGGTGCCTCACGAACTACCTCATGATCATCGTTTCCAACGTGTGCGAACGTTGCTTCATCTCTTCTGCCGTGTAATGCGCATGAACCATTTCTGGAGAGAATTGTCACCGATGATGAAAAATGGATTCTCTATGCGAGTATTAAATGCCAAAAACAATGGCTCAGTCCTAGACGAAAATCACTTCGGACCCCATAACCTGGACTCCATCTGCAGAAAGTGATGCTTTGCATTTGGTGGGACATCAGAGGAGTAATTCATTTCAAACTCCTCAATCCACAATGAACTGTCAATACAGAGATCTATTGTCAGCAACTAGAACATTTAAATCAAGCTCTTCACCAGAAATGCCCTTCACTCGTCAATCGGAAAGGTGTTGTTCTTTTCGTGACAATGCACATCCACATGTGGCACATTTGATGCAACACAAGATTAT
>NW_013758193.1:0-1517 GCF_000517525.1 Limulus polyphemus | reverse complement strand
GTTGTCATGGTTATTAAACTATACGATCATAAGGCTACTAACCATGACAGTGATTGATATCTGATTGCCACAACCTTATTCAAGTATGTAAGAACCATTGTATTGTAAAACATTATTGAGTATTTGTATGCTTATTTTAGACTATGAATCATAATTTAGGTTTTCTAGCCCTGCTATTTTAATAACTTGCTTTACATTGCTTGGATTTTAAAGAACAAGTTAGTTTGTTAGAACAAAGACATTTGGCTGTCATGTTATAAAATGTTTCTAATTTTTCTTTTATTTGATCCCATTGTTATTATAAATATGGGGAACAAGACCTTCTGAAAATTAGCACCATCTCAATTATCATTTTTTTTACTTCAGTTTCATTAATTTTTACACCTAAAAGCCTTTTTGTTACTCCATTAGTTCATTCATTGTGGACAAACCAGTACTCAGGCTCTAATTTTTGTATGAAGTGGCTCCTTCCATGATTGTTATTCCAAAAGATCATAGAATATTATTATCTCATTTTCTACGTAGAACTAATCAACCTGGTGTGTAATTTTATCTCCTGAGAAACTTTTGTCACCTCTTAAGTTGAGAGAAACAATGAAAATTTTTTATAAGTCTTTCTTTACAAGAAGTTTCATCTCTGTAATATATGTAAAAACATTCTGTCCAATAGCTATGAATTATTTCTGTCTCGAGGTGCCCATTTGTTGGTACAGTATGCACATAGATACCAACAATAAAGTGGTAAGCCTATTAAGCTTTCTTGATAATGATACTTGCTAAAGAAAAATATATGTTGGATTTAATATTGTATCTTCTCCTTGATGGACTTCTATCTTGTATTACAGTTAGACATGTGGAGTTAAAGTTGGCAGTGGTACGTGTAGCTTTTACTGTTGTATTTAAGCATACATTAAGTTTTGTATTTTGTAAAAAAATTAAGACATTAACATGTTACTTGCTAATATCTAGCACAATGAGTCTGTTGTTTTACAGAACATATCAGCAGTTTAAAAACGGGCCAGTACCTAATACTTTTACCCATCTAGCACAATGAGTCTGTTGTTTTACAGAAGATGGGTAAAAGTATTAGGTACTGGCCCGTTTTTAAACTGCTGATATGTTCTGTAAAACAACAGATTCATTGTGCTAGATATTAGCAAGTAACATAGATGGGTAAAAGTATTAGGTACTGGCCCGTTTTTAAACTGCTGATATGTAGCACAATGAGTCTGTTGTTTTCACAGCACATATCAGCAGTTTAAAAGCGGGCCAGTACCTAATACTTTTACCCATCTATGTTACTTGCTAATATCTAGCACGAGTCTGTTGTTTTACAGAACATATCAGCGGTTTAAAAACGGGCCAGTACCTAATACTTTTACCCATCTTGCACAATGAGTCTGTTCGTTTCACAGCACATATCAGCAGTTTAAAAACGGGCCAGTACCTAATACTTTTACCCATCTAGCACAATGAGTCTGTTGTTTTACAGAACATATCAGCAGTTTAAAAACGGG
>NW_013758192.1:0-1215 GCF_000517525.1 Limulus polyphemus | reverse complement strand
ATCTATTAAAACATGGTAATTTTAAACAAAGAACCAAACATAAACAAATGAAAAGTCAAGAAATCCATCTTAATTGAACAAAACAACCCTACTTAAAACCAATACCTTGGGGTGCCAAGATACCTCTTCTAAGTCGTGCAACAGTATCCGGTTATGTGACCTCTTTGTTCAATACTGTATATGTATATATCTGTGTCAGTGTAAACTACTTGTACCTGATGATGACAAAACCTTGTCGAAACGTTGTACTTTTGCTGTTATGTTAAACTTATATTAAAGTTTTTCTTCATTACCCATTCAAGCCGTCTCCAAGCATTATAAGCCTGTATATTTTTACGATAAACAGATATGAGATGGTTATCTAATCTGCTGATCTGGATATCAAGAAAAGACAATTTACCGTTATTTTCAGTTTCACAAGTAAAATTAATATTAGAGTGCTTTGAATTTAAATAATCTAAAACCTGTTTGATGTGAGTATATCTTCTAAAGAGTAAAAACGTATCGTCACATAAAGCCGGTTTAAATTCAGCAGGACAGGTGTCCAACCAGGAACGGTCATAGTGACAAAGGAATATATTAACGAGGGTCGGGCCTAAAGGTGACCCCATTGTCGCGCCATCTATTTAGTTATATAGCTGACATTTTAAAACCAAGTGATTATCCTTGAGGACAAGCTTAAGTAATCTTTCGAACTGTTGGCGATTAAATCTTGTATATTGTTATGTATCCGCTCGTTTGATAAATTCCCGTAAAAATTCTTTCTGAGAAACTTCAGCGATACAAGTCTTTTCTTAATTAAAACTAGTTTATTATTTCTCGTTACAAACTTTGTAATACACTTAATTTCCACAGTCACTTTAACTTCAACACACGCTATAATTCACAACGATTCACGCACTTTACTTCCGTTCACTACCACTCACTTGACTCAATTATCTGTCTCTATCTCTCTATCTGCTATCCAATTCCGATTAATTGTCTCGCTTTATCTGGCGCGCTTATATACAGGAATAGTGGGCGTCTAGCAAATACTGGATTATTCGTGATGTTCCCCGATCCTTCTAGAAACTCATCACGTGTTACCAGCATCACGTGACTTCCGCTGTCGTAACACTGCCCATCCTTAGTATTGTTCGTCCCGAACAATAGCCACTTAAATTAAACCAATAGATAGTTAACAATAACTTAATTAAATGTACAGAATTTACAAAC
>NW_013758191.1:0-3889 GCF_000517525.1 Limulus polyphemus | reverse complement strand
GTTTCGATTCTACTTTAAACATACACTCTACCCAAATTTAATTAAAGCCGTCAACGGCTTCCACTTTACATGTACAACGTTCCATGTTTACACAAATTTAAGAACTTAATAAAGCTGTCAACAGCTTCCACTTTACATGTACAACGTTTTTACGTCGTCTTCAGGACTTCTCTGGAAGACACACTAATTTGTACTATATTTTCTTCCTGCCACGTGATATTACATTTTTTATTGTATTTACATAATCTCTTATTCAACGTTCATATTACGTCACACCAAATATCAATGGTTTGACTTGATGGTCCTTCATCTCTGTTGAATACTTCTTTTAAATTGTATTATTTATAGTGATTCTCTGACATTTTAAAGAGTAATATTACGAGTTTTTTTTCCCCATAAAATGATCTGTTGTTTTTACGTCGTCTGCAATAGTCGAGTTTTCTGTTTTATTATTTCTTAAATAACCTGTAATCTGTATTTTAAATCCCTTTAGTTTGACCAATATAAAAACTCCCACATTCACATCCTATTTTGTAAATCCCAGTTTTATCTTTAGTATCCCCTAACATTTCTTTAATCTTATTTATAGGTTTAAAGATTGGATAAAAGTTTTGTTGCTTCTTAAAAGCTTTAAATAACTGACCCGTTAATCCTGGAATATAAGGTACATTTAATATTTCTTAAAGTAGTATTTTTAACTCACATTAAACCTTTGTTAAATTTCTTAAATTGTATACCGACTATATGTGGTTCAAATCCTCTTTCAACAGCTACGTATTTAATTAATAACGATTCATTACTTAAATCTTCCTGTCTTGAGCATATTTTTAAAGCTCTGTAAACATACCTATAAAATACAAAGATTTTTTGGGTTTTTTTATATGACATCATTCTCCTGAAGACGACGTTGAAACGTTGTACATGTAGAATGTATGTTTAAAGTAGAATCGAAACGTTGTACATGTAGAGTGTATGTTTAAAGTAGAATCGAAACGTTGTACATATGTTTACACAAATTTGGTGATTTCATAGGTATGTCGGAGAAGATAGTGTGAACATCGGTTTCACTTTCTATGGTGGCGTTAATGTACTGACACACTATGGCATTAACTCAAAGAAAATAGTGGAAACATAGTAGAATTAACTGTTCTAGAGATACCAATAATATACCAGTAATATGAATGATTGGCACTTGTGTATGGTCAGAAATGTAATATATAAGTAAAGACCAACGTTTCATGTTTACACAAGTTTAGAAACTTAATTAAAGCCGTCAACAGCTTCCACTTTACGTGTACAACGTTTCATTTTTACACAAATTTAGAAACGTAATTAAAGCCGTCAACAGCTTCCACTTTACGTGTACAACATTTCATTTTTACACAAATTTAGAAACTTAATTAAAGCCGTCAACAGCTTCCACTTTACGTGTACAACGTTTCATTTTTACACAAATTTAGAAACTTAATTAAAGCCGTCAACGGCTTCCACCTTACGTGTACAACGTTTCATGTTTACACAAATTTAGAAACTTAATTAAAGCCGTCAATGGCTTCCACTTTACGTGTAAAACGTTTGATGTTTACACAAATTTAAGAACTTAATTAAAGCCGTCAACGGCTTCCACTTTACGTGTACAACGTTTGATATTTACACAAATTTAAGAACTTAATTAAAGCCGTCAACGGCTTCCACCTTACGTGTACAACGTTTCATGTTTACACAAATTTAGAAACTTAATTAAAGCCGTCAATGGCTTCCACTTTACATGTACAACGTTTCATGTTTACACAAATTTAAAATTTAATTAAAGCCGTCAACGGCTTCCACTTTGCGTGTACAACGTTTCATGTTTACACAAATTTAAAATTTAATTAAAGCCGTCAACGGCTTCCACTTTGCGTGTACAACGTTTTACTAACACAGCCTAATTAACACTGATACATTCAAAATAAATCATAAATCATTAATCTTGATAAAGTTTTCCAAGACCATTTTTCAGCACAGAAGTAGTGAGACCGCAGCTAACAATGTATCAGTGTTAACTAGCCTGTGTTAACGCAATGTGTCAGTACTAACTATCCTGTGTTAGCACAATGTGTCAGTGATAACTAGCTTGTGTTAGTACAATGTATCAGTGTTAATCAGCCTGTGTTAGTACAATGTGTCAGTGATAACTAGCTTGTGTTAGTACAATCTATCAGTGTTAACTAGCCTGTGTTTGTACAATGTATCAGTGTTAACTAGCCTGTGTTAGTACAATGTGTCAGTGATAACTAGCTTGTGCTAGTACAATGTATCAGTGTTAATCAGCCTGTGTTAAAACAATGTATTAGTGTTAACTAGCCTGTGTTCGTACAATCTATCAGTGTTAACTAGCCTGTGTTAACACAATGTGTCAGTACTAACTATCCTGTGTTAGCACAATGTGTCAGTGATAACTAGCTTGTGTTAGTAAAATGTATCAGTGCTAACTAGCCTGTTTTAACACAATGTATCAGTGTTAACTAGCCTGTGTTAGTACAATGTATCAGTGTTAACTAGCCTGTGGTAGAACAATGTATCAGTGTTAACTAGCCTGTGTTAGTACAATATATCAGTGTTAACTAGCCTGTGTTAACACAATATATATCAGTGTTAACTAGTCTGTGTTAGTACAATGTACCAGTGTTAACTAGCTTGTGTTAGTACAATGTATCAGTGTTAACTAGCCTGTGTTAGTACAATGTATCAGTGTTAACTAGCCTGTGTTAACACAATGTATCAGTGTTAATTAGCCTGTGTTAGTACAATGTATCAATGTTAACTAGCCTGTGTTAGTACAATCTATCAGTGTTAACTAGCTTGTGTTAGTGCAATGTATCAGTACTAACTAGCCTGTGTTAATACAATGTATCAGTGTTAACTAACCTGTGTTAGTACAATGTATTAGTGTTAACTAGCTTGTGCTAGTACAATGTATCAGTGTTAACTAGCTTGTGTTAGTACAATGTATCAGTGTTAACTAGCTTGTGTTAGTACAATGTATCAGTGTTAACTAGCCTCTGTTAGTACAATGTATCAGTCCTAACTAGCCTGTGTTAGTACAATGTATTAGTGTTAACTAGCGTGTGCTAGTACAATGTATCAGTGTTAACTAGCCTATGTTACTACAATGTATCAGTGTTAACTAGCCTGTGTTAGTACAGTGAGTCAGTGTTAACTAGCCTGTGTTAGTACAGTGTATCAGATATATCACCATCAGATCAAAATATTTAAAAAAGAAAAATCTGTTTAACTTGGCACTTACTTACTACTGGCATTAAGATTGCTGGATCCTGGAGCTTGGCTTTGTTGAGCATTGGCAAGACCTCATCCAGAATATCTGGTTTTTCTAACTTGTCGATAATCTTCTCTATACAAGTTAGGGCGTTAGCTTGGACCTGGAGAAAAGGTTTTACAAATTAGGGCGTTAGCTTAGACCTGGAGAAAAGGTGTTACAAGTTAGGGCGTTAGCTTGGACCTGGAGAAAAGGTGTTACAAGTTAGGGCGTTAACTTGGACCTGGAGGAAAGATGTTGCAAGTTAGGGTGTTAGCTTGGACCTGGAGAAAAGGTGTTACAAGTTAGGGTGTTAGCTTGAACCTGGAGAAAAGGTGTTACAAGTTAGGGCGTTAGTTTGGACCTGGAGAAAAAGTGTTACAAGTTAGGGCGTTAACTTGGACCTGGGGAAAAGGTGTTGCCAGTTAGGACGTTAGCTTTGACTTGAAAGGAAAATGTTAGAAGTTAGGGCGTTATCTTTGATTTGGAGGAAAGGTGTTACAAGTTAGAGCGTTAGCTTGGACCCGGAGAAAAGATGTTAGAAGGTAGGGCATTAGCTTGTACCTGGAGTAAGGGTGTTACAATTTAGGA
>NW_013758190.1:0-1792 GCF_000517525.1 Limulus polyphemus | reverse complement strand
GAAATTGTACATTAAATCAATATGACTAGCAGTGACTAATTTGGCCTCATTTCAAGAATCGGTAGTAGATCAATAAGATTTAGGAATTGTTTAATTTTTCAAATATAACAGCCCATCATCATGTAGTCGTACCAATTAACATATAAAGTACTCACCTGTCTAATTTCAGCATAAAATTTGCTTAGAATGAATGTGAAATTTCTGACGTTGTTTGTAAATTGTCCTAAATAAATTAGTGTGTTTTCACTCTCCCGCAAAAATTGTACGCAAAGGTTTGCTACGACATCACGTACACGGGAAAACAGCCTTGACAACCGGGCAACACTGATGCACTTTGTTGCCCAGCTTTCAAGGCAACATTGAAAAATGTTTCATACCATATGATGCGCTCTTAGCTAATCACGGCAAAGAATCTGTGATAGGGAGTAGAATTAAAAAACAAAAAGGCCTGACATGTCCTGGTGGTTAGAGCGCTCGACTAACAATCCCGTCACAGTACATGACCGCATTATTGAGCCGTGAGGGCGTTATAATGTTACGGTCAATCCCACTTTTCGTTAGTAAAAGAGTAGCCCAAGAGTTGGAACGACTAGCACAGGTAACTCTCGAGTGGCTTTGCATGAAATTCAACAAAACAAATAAACAGAATAAAAAAAAAAGAAGTTTGACAGCCACTAGTCTAAAAAAAAAAATTAAGATATATGACCAACATTTCGAATATCTATTAAAATCAAGACGTCAGAAATGTTCTGTGGGTTTTTCACGGAGTAAACTTTTTTTTGTTGTTTTCCTGGAACTTTTTTGGTTTGCAATACTTTCCAGTTTTCGGGGCTCAATACTGTAACTCTATTTTGAAACTGTTTGTTTGTAATTAAGCACAAAGCTACACGATGGGCTATCTGTGCTCTGCCCACCACGGGTATCGAAACCCGGATTCTAGCGTTGTAAGTCCGCAGACATACCGCTGTGCCACTGGGGGACAATTTTAGTGTTAGTTTGTTTGAAGTTAAGCACAAAGCTACACGATGGGCTATCTGTGCTCTGCCCACCACGGGTATCGAAACCCGGATTTTAGCGTTGTAAGTCCGCAGACATACCGCTGTGCCACTGGGTCACTATGTTTAAAATCAAAGGTATGTTCTCAGCTCTTTCCGCTAAATTAAGAAAAATATCAAAGAAAGTTTGATTTTCCTTCTCATTTGTAACGTACTTCATTTTAACCAACTATGTTATTAGCCCTCTAGTGGCTCAGCGGTAAGCCTGAAGGCTCATAACGCTAAAAACCGGGTTTCGATACCCGTGGTGAGCACTGCACAGAGAGCCCGTTATGTTTGTTTGTTTGTTTGGAATTAAGCACAAAGCTACACAATGGGATATCTGTGCTCTGCCAACCACGGGTATCGAAACCCGGTTTCAAGCGTTATAAGTCCGTAGACATACCGCTGTGCCACTGGGGGGGCCCCGTTATGTGACCTCGTGCTTAACTACAAACAAACAGAACACGTCGTTAAACTGAATTTATTACTCATAGCGCTTATTTCTATTAAGTTTGCTCATCCTACAATTACCATGGGAGCCTATCGTGTTGTGAAACACATCTATCTCTCTAAATATTTAAGAGGTCATGACTTTTTTTTTCTTTTTGGTTACAAGGTTCCTAATAACATATGAATCACACGCAAAATTAAAAAAAAAACACCTAATATCACAATTGATTCCACCAGTTACTGCTGGGAAGTATACGGAAAGTGATGGTTTGTTTGTTTTTGAATTTCGCGCAAAGCTACACGAG
>NW_013758189.1:0-971 GCF_000517525.1 Limulus polyphemus | reverse complement strand
CTCATTTGAATCCAAGGCAAGCACTCAAAAACGATTTTTTATTTGTTAAAGTTAGGCTTGAAACGGCCTTATTCTGCTCCACATTAAACAGGGATCATCGTGTATTTACAAGCTTTTCACTTTCATCAAAAAACTACTATTGTTATAAATAACACATTCAATTGAACTAAACTATGCATGCCTACTTAAATATATTTACACATGGCTTATGTATATCGTATATATACATATATATTATTCATACCCTCGGTATATAGGACGCAAGCAGATTTTGGCATCAAATTTTGGGGTAAAAAAAGTGCATCTTATACACCGAAAAATACGGTATTATATAAACATTTGAAAATAACATCTACAGGGTAAATTCAGTCAGAAAAACTATAGTTTATTCATCAGCATTTTATTTTAGATGCAGAATAAATATTTGAACAGAAGTTACAAAGTTATGACACTAAATCAGAATATATAAACTAAGTCATAGAATGAAGGAAGGTAACAAGATTCAAATACAATAAAAAAAAGAAAAATTGTTTTAAAATGTTGACCTGAGGTTTAATGTTTATTTTACTAATTTTGCAGTTGCTTTTTTTTTGGGGGGAGGGAATTTGAGTGGGTGGGAGATCAATTTTCAGGCCTTTAGTTTTACACAAGTTTATCAAATTAGTTCACATCTAAAAATTAAAATAATTATAAATGCAAATTTATCACTTACTGGAAATGTTTCAAAGTGATGAATCAATGCATTCTGATATACAACGTAAGTTTTATTTTATGACTTTATACGCTACAAGTTAAAACAGTATATTAAACTACTTACATCAATTACCGAGTTAATTTTTACTTCTGATCTATGTAGGTAAGTTGCTTTGATCAGAAGATAATATAATTATTTTACTGCATATAACCAATGTCTACAAATATTTATATAAAATGGCATCCTTTTTTTTTTATAAGATAATGCTTGTTAATAA
>NW_013758188.1:0-2633 GCF_000517525.1 Limulus polyphemus | reverse complement strand
GGTTAGAGCAAATAATTGGATGCTGATAGTTTTTCCTGTATTAGAGAACAAAGAGGTTAGAGCAAACAATTGATGCTGATAGTTTTCCTGTATTAGAGAACAAAGAGGGTTAGAGCAAACAATTGTTCATTTTATGCTAACATTAATTTTACACACAAACTCTGCCAACGGAAATCAAAGGAGACTACAGTTCTTTAGCAAGTTCTAAACGTTAAGCTGTTAGTAGCTTTTTGTGTATTGTTACGTCTCTGGTCGTTTGTTAATTTCCGGTTAAAATTCTTCCCGAGAAACTTCAGCGATACAAGTACTTTCTTTAAATAAAACTAGTTTATTCTTTCTCAATACTACTTTGCAATACACAGAATTTCCACACGCTATAATTCACAACGATTCACGCACTTTATTATGGTCACTACCACTCGCGTGACTCAATTATCTGTCTCTATATCTCTCTATCTGCTATGTATCTCCGCTTTATTTGCTGGGCTTATATACAATAAAAGAAGGCGCTTAGAAAAGACTAGAGTTTCCAGGAAAAGTCAAGATCCTTCGCGAATCTCATGACGTGTTATCAGCGTCACGTGACTTCCGCTGTCGTAACAGTATGTTTGTAATGCGTATACTGGTTATTATGTGAAACATTATTTGGATGGCGATTTTGAAGTACAAATTAAACAATTTAATTTTAATTTTGTATCCACAAAACAGTACTTGTTATTGTGTGAAATTGTAAAAATATTCTTTTAAAACGCTGTTACTGAATGTCAATTACGACTGCACGTGTTATGTATGATTCGATGTAACTGTCACAGTTAACAAAACCAAAACCATTTCAGTATCTTCTAATAACATTTATCGAAGAAAGTTTGAGGTAAAACTTTTTGTACAACATTGTCGTGATAAAATTTAAAGGAGATAGTTTTCAAGTGTTTGCTCTAACCCTCTTTGTTTTCTAAATACAGGATGCTGATAGTTTTCAATTGTTTGCTCTAACCCTCTTTGTCCTCTAATACAGGATGCTGATAGTTTTAAATTATTTGCTCTAACCCTCTTTGTTTTCTGATACAGGATGCCGATAGTTTTCAATTGTTTGGGAGAAGGGAAGGAATGATATTCGGCCATCAACTTAACTGTTATCCATCAATATGTAATAAACTGAAACAAAGGCTGAACAAAAGAATACGAATTTATTAAACTTTTACAACCACAGAAACCCATAATAGAACTTTAAAACAATTGAAATACAAAGTTTGTCACTTACCAAGACCCAGTTAACTAGAGGGACACTCAGAAGAGCGAATACCTCCACCTCGCTCCAGTGATCATATTCGGCTTTCAAAAAATACGAAAATGTCTCCATATATTCGTCGTTATCAAAGGACACGGACCATTTTTGGCAGGACAATGGGAAATAATATTTTACATGTGTCCAGCAGGTTTAATCAAAATCCGATCATTTTTGACCGAGTTATAGAGCAAAAAATAGTGTGAAAAATCGGTCCCCAAGTTAAGAGAAAATAATTTTTTGGATTTTCGCAACCTTGACCTTTGACCTTGACCCTCCAAAAACTAATCACTTCTAAGATTGATCATAGTTCTACTTTTTACTAACTTTCGTCCAAATCCATTCTTCCATTTTCGAGAAATCTTGCTGACAAACACAAACAGGGGTGAAAATATAACCTCATCGACCTTTGGTAGCGGAGGTAATAAATGCGTGCCTATCCAAGACTTGATATTAGCGTTAATGAACAATACAATATAAATATCAAGGTTAATATAGATTTCAATAAATAAAGAAATCAGGAAAAAGAACCAGAAGAAGAAAACAATATAAAAAACACACAGTAACTCAAGTTAGCCTTGTTACCCATCAGTAAAATAGGATATAATAACTCAAGTTAGCCTTGTTACTCATAAGTAAAATATGATTTAATAACTCAAAGAGTTGGCTGTGCGTGGTGATGACTAGCTGCCTTCCCTCTAGTCTTTCACTGCTAAATTCGGGACGGCTAGTGTAGATAGCCTTCGTGTAGCTTTGTGCGAAATTCAAACGAAACCAAACAAACAAACTGATAAGTGAGAAATTTAACTCGGGTTTTTATATCGTATTTTACTTGTGAGATAACAAATTCTACTTTTCTTTTGTTATGGTTTTGTCTACCGTTAATTATTCTTATTTATATCGTAGTTCATCTATGAATTTTTAGTTATGTTAAAATGCTCACTCACCTTTTAAGTAGAACACGTTTTGTGACGTAGAGATGTTATTAATGTTGTGAAAGAGTATGTAGATTTATGATAATAGCTAGTCACATGAGATGAAATCTCGTGATCTAACCACTAAATAAAAACATTCCTTGATCTTGAAAACAAGTTAGTTCACAAGATATAGTTGAAAATTTTATTGTTACTCGATGTTTTTAATGATCTTGTAGTTGCTGAAATACGGAATATTGTGTTTTCTTTTATATCCTATCTTACTGATGGGTAACAAGGCTAACTTGAGTTATTATATCCTATCTTACTGATGGGTAACAAGTCTAACTTGCGTTATTATATCATATTTTACTGATGGGTAACAAGGCTAACTTGAGTTATTATATCATATTTTACTTATGAGTAACAAGGCT
>NW_013758187.1:0-971 GCF_000517525.1 Limulus polyphemus | reverse complement strand
TATTCTTAAATGTAATTGAAATATGTGAATATGAATAAATAATATTTTTTATATTCTTTCATATGTTTTTGCCCAGTAAATTTGAGTGTGTCGCCATAAGCTGTGGTCATGAATAGTGGGTAGCGATTCTAAAAAGTTTGGGAACTAATGATCTATTGGTTTAATGTAAGTGGCTATTGTTCGGGACGAACAATACTAAGGAAGGGGCAGTGTTACGATAGCGGAAGTTGCGCGACTCTGGGTGCATGTGCACTGGAGTTTCTAGAATGATTGTGATATAGCGGGCAACCTCATGAATATCCCAGCATTTGCTACACGCCGTCCTTTTTAGTATGTAAGCCGGAGATAGATTGCAGAGAAATAATGGAGATAATTGAGTCAAGCGAGCAGTACGCACCGTAAGTATTGTGTGTGAATCGCTGTGAATTATAGCGTGTGTTTATAAAAGTAGTGTTACGTTTTCGTTTGTTAGTTGATTTTCCGTAAATTCGTTCCCACGAAACTTTAGCGACACAAGTCCTTTCTTAATAAAACTGGTTTATTCTTTCTGAATATAACTTTACCGATACACTTATTTTCAACAGTCGCTCTATAACAAACGCTATAACAACGAACGTTAACTTCAACAATACTTTGTGACTGCAGTTCAATTACTCACTAACTACACACATTGTCACGTCACGCCGTGACCAACTTGTATATACCAGGCCACCCCCAATCTAGCAAATGCTAGAGCACTCCCGAAGGAACAGGATAGTTCTAGAAAACGGGTGGCGTGATACTAGTCACGTGATCTCGCTGACTCAACACTGCCCCTCCTTAGTATTGTTCATCCCGAACAATAGCTACTTACAATAAACCAATAACAATTAACAATAACTTAATCAAATGTACAGAATTACAAACACAAAATTACAATTCAACAAAGTCTCTTAATTTTACGGGACGTATCTTCTTCCGTACTGGTCTCC
>NW_013758186.1:0-1713 GCF_000517525.1 Limulus polyphemus | reverse complement strand
CTAGCCCAAAATGTAATCAAGCACGAAAAGGGTTAAATAAGAATTTACAGTGAAAAGTAATAAAGATATTTAATTTATTTATTTCTTATGTATATATATATTTCTGTTATAATTACAAATATTGTTTGTTTGTTTTGTAACCGTAGATTACTGACGATGGAATTATGATGATTTCAAAATGTCTAATAAATGCTTCCTGTTATTACGTTTGTGTTTTGTTTTATCGTTAAGCTACGTTTTCCAAAAAATGAATTGATTACTAGTATACTGCTATGACGATACAGAAATGATTGTCTCAAAACCTACAGGATTACTGAAAAATTGGACTACAAAACAAAAAAGATAAATCTTGACATCCAGTTTTCAACAGAATGCAAAACCTGGTCATTAACTATGAAGTTTCTTCATTTCAAACTTGCTAACAGAAACCTTCAAAACTCAATAGCATGCCACAATTGTCAAAAGCGCTTACTTGATGAAGAACTTAGATGGAAACACTGACACAGATATCATCTCTCGTCTAAGCTGAATTCATCTCTAACGTCACTTTCCAACTTCACATCCTGGCTGGACTTCAACCACCTTTTGAATCTTATCAACCAAAGTAATGAGAAGGAAATTGCTAGATACGAACACATAGAGAATGTTAAACTAAGGAAACATTTTAATAATATAACTCACAGCAGGATCTCCTCTGACCTTCAACTACAACAACATAACTCACAGCAAGATCTCCCCTGACCTTCAACTACAACAACATAACTCACAGCAAGATCTCCACTGACCTTCAACTACAACAACATAACTCACAGCAAGATCTCCACTGACCAAGTCATCTTCAACTACAGCAACATAACTCACAGCTAGATCTCCACTGACCAAGTCATCTTTAACTACAACAACATAACTCACAGCAAGATCTCCCCTGACCTTCAACTACAACAACATAACTCACAGCAAGATCTCCACTGACCTTCAACTACAACAACATAACTCACAGCAAGATCTCCACTGACCAAGTCATCTTCAACTACAACAACATAACTCACAGCAAGATCTCCACTGACCAAGTCATCTTCAACTACAACAACATAACTCACAGCAAGATCTCCACTGACCAAGTCATCTTCAACTACGGCAACATCACTTTAAGTGATAATCAAAAAACTGCACTTGCCAAAGGATTGAACTTCTCCATACTCTCTTCAAAACTCAATTATTCCAATTACCTCTTTCCCTGGGAATTCTTGTACCGGAATATAAAATCTTTACCTATTATTTCCAAGAATACTTCTGAACAAGCACGAGAACTATTTACTACTAAGTTAAAAAACTTAGCACTCTCCACCTTTCATAACTATAGCACACACAGCATATCCTCAAATCTGAAATCTGAAGAACTGGCAGCTATCAAAGAACTCCCCCGAAACAAAAATATCATCATCACCCGATCAGACAAAGGAAACAGAGTTGTTTTCCTCAACAAAGTTGACTATATTAAAAAAATGTTTGACATTCTTAATGACCACAACATATTCAAACTTATAAACAAGGAACCATTATCTCATACTTTACAACTTGAAGGGAAAACCCAGAGATTTCTTAGAAGCCTAAGCAAAATAAATATTATTTCTGATTGTGTTTACAATAATTTATATCCACAGGCTCCCAACCTGGAATATTATATGGTCTGCCAAAAGTTCACAAACCAGA
>NW_013758185.1:0-971 GCF_000517525.1 Limulus polyphemus | reverse complement strand
ATTCGCCAAAGTACATGATAGTTCTAGAAACAAGAGAGCGTGAGAATTGTCACGTGATCTCGATGACGCAACAATATCTATTACCAGTACTAAGTAACTTCTGTACTGGACATTTGTCTCCAAAAAACGTAACCAAGAAAAGCCAGAACTGTACTGTTCTGCTTCATCTGGATTTAGTTCCTTGTTTTGGAACTGGGCGGATCAGGTGCAATCTAGACCTCTTCCTCCCGCATCGTGAGTGTAATTTCTCAGCATAGGTGTTGTTTTAATTTTTCAGCATTTAGATTTCTCGACATTTCTGTACACTATCAAATGTTGAACGCGACATAAAAGAGGGTATTGCTTTCATGAATGTTTATTATACGAATTCAATTCTCCTATCAGGGACGTGTCCGTTGATGTTCAAACGTTCATCATTTACATTGGTATACACTCGCTAATTTGAAATCCATATATTCCAATGCCATTCATAATGTGGCTTATTTTATGTGTACTTACATAAATACCCTTTTAATACATTTCATTATAAACTGCATAATGATAATTTAGGTAGGTTTAGCAACAGGTGGCATATTACTAAACTTATAGTACATATTTATGGGTGAGAGGTACTTAGGCTCATTTCCATCATGTATGATATAACTATCTAGTGCGCGTAACGTTTCGTTTTTATGTAGATTTTTCTTGAAATAGGTGAATGATCTGCTTAGAAGTCTGTCGTGGAATGGTTGTAAGTTTGCGTATTTATGTAGAAAGTGAGAATTTGTTGAGGGAAGAACTTTGTATGCGCTAGTAAGTATTGCATTTTGTTGGTTTTATAGTTTAGTTTTAATTTTGGTAGGTGCAACATTAATCCAGGCTGGAGAAGCTTATTCTATAACTGGTGGTATGTATTGTTTGTATATATATTTAATATATTTCTTGGTGTTGTTTCTGTATTATTTCCTGACAGACTTCTAACTTGATTTACC
>NW_013758184.1:0-1210 GCF_000517525.1 Limulus polyphemus | reverse complement strand
TGGGAACTTTCACATTTATTTACAAAATTCAAACTTTCTAGTGTTAGTTTTACGATTTTCGTGGTCGTTTTTTGTTACTCCTTTATTGGCTTCCCTGAAAGCGTATGTATTATGCAGTAAAGATTTTGGTTACTGTTTGTTTCTCGATTTCTTGTAACCAGAGAGTCTTCAATTGATGGTTCTTTACCAAATTAGGTATGTATGTACAATCTATCGTTGCACAGTTATATGCAGAGTTTCTCTTCAATTGATGGTTCTTTACCAAATTAGGTATGTATGTACAATCTATCGTTGCACAGTTATATGCAGAGTTTCACCCTTCTACGGTTCATTTTAAGGGAGTTATGGGAGGTTTTGCCTTTGGTATGTTATATGCAGAGTTTCACCCTCCTACGGTTCATTTTAAGGAAGTTATGGAAGGTTTTGCGTTTTGTACCAGTACAACGTTCTTTTTGGACGGATCTTTTCAAAATTTTATATGAACGTTCGGTGCATACTTGCGTATTTAGAAGTAAAATTCTAGCTTTGTATTATTATTTTTGCGACTTTTGTGGTCCTTTTCTTACTTCTTTTTTGGCTTTCTGAAAGAGTATGTGTACTGCAGTGAAGGTTTTTGATTCTGCTCTGTTATCGATTATTTGCTACCACAGGTTACTAAATCGATGGATCTTAACCAAACTCGGTATATATATTAATTAGTTCGTTCCACAGTATCATTCGAAGTTTCACCTTCCTACTATTCGTATTAAGGGAGTTATCGGAGGTTTTGCGTTTTGTACCAGTACTTCGTCACATTTAGACGAATCTTCTTAAAATTTTTTATGCAAGGTTCGGGGGAACTTTCACATTTTTTTACAAAATTCAAACTTTCTATTATTAGTTTTACGATTTTGTGGTCGTTTTTTGTTACTCTTTTATTGGCTTCACTGACAGCGTATGTGTAATGCAGTGAAGATTTTGGTTACTGATTGTTTCTCGATTTCTTGTTACCAGAGTGTCTAGAATTGATGGTTCTTTACCAAATTAGGTATGTAGGAACGATCTATCGTAGCACAGTTATATGCAGAATATAACCCTTCTTCTGTTCATTTTAAGAGTGTTATGGAAGGTTTTGCGTTTGGTATATTCATGCAGAGTTTCACCCTCCTACGGTTCATTTTAAGGGAGTTATGGAAGGTTTTGCATTTTATACCAATACTTCGTTCCATTT
>NW_013758183.1:0-971 GCF_000517525.1 Limulus polyphemus | reverse complement strand
CTAGTTTTTCATGTACAACTTTTACTGCCTTTTCTTTTGCACTCCACCATGTTTATGATTCACGCTTGACAGAAATCTTAAGCTCCTGCTGCAGTTCGTCCCATCGAGTTATTGAATGAGCAAAGAAATTATAAACGGCTTCAATTATACAAAAAAAGGTAATAACTGTTCATTCCTAACTTGCAGCATGAAGACATGCTAAGTTCAAACTATGGTTATCATAGTTTATAAACACTTCTTTTGGATTTTTGTTCAGAATTCTTTGTTGAACGCCTTACAGATGACCTGATATAACAGCAGCATTATCATAACAACAATCATTCAATAAAATTCCATCCGCTTCTAATTTTGTGCTTATTGTTTTCTCAATATTGGCAGCGTCTTTTTTCCTTTATCTGTATAAAGTCAATAAATGACTCTTTGACTTCTACTTTTCTTGTCTTTAGTCAATGTCAACAAACAATCATTTGGGCCAATTGTTCACTATGGGCCAAATCAGGTGTGGAATCAAACAGAATATCATAGTATTTGTTTCTATGAACTGCTGACAAACAATAATTTCGCACATGTGAAGCCATGAGATTTATAAACTCATTTTGGATTTCAGGAGAAAGATAAGATGTTGACGTTTGCTTGTTTTTAACACACTCTAAATGCTCTCACATTACTGGATCATACTTTGATAATAACTGCAAAAGTGACAGGAAATTTCCAGGGTTTTTGTTTGAGGTTATGTCCTCAGTATGACCACGAAATGCAAGTAACGAGATTAAATCCATTTATAATCTTAAAAAGGACACTAACATCAAAATTCTAAAAGTTGATAAAGGCAACACTACTATCATCATGAACAATTCAGAATACATCGACAAAATGAACCACATCCTTTCCGATAAAAATAACTTCAAAGCCATCCCAAATAACCCAACAAACACACACGAAAAACAATTAAACAGAACTTTATTACAAAT
>NW_013758182.1:0-1317 GCF_000517525.1 Limulus polyphemus | reverse complement strand
ACGCATAAATTAAATAACAGGGAATATTTTGTAGCATCTCGCGGATTAGAGCGTGAATCTCCATATAATGAACCGAGAGCATTACCAAAAGGTCAACACGTGTTCGACACTTGGTTCAAAGATCAATATATCAGAGGAAATGAGGTAAAGATAAAAGAGAAACATACTTTATCAAGTTGTACGTAGATGTAGATGATAGTGAAATATAATGTCATAAGTGAAATGTACACGGTTGCTGTGTCTGAGATGTCAAACAAGACGATTAATTATTCTATCTTTTCAAAGTTCAAATAATAAAAACATAACAGTATTTCTACCATGAAAATGTACGACTAATTTATCTCTTACGTTATCTAGTTTTGTTGAAATACATTTCCTAGGTTCTTCAAGTCACTTCTATAGCGATATAAATATTGCAGTCATTTGATAAGAATCTCATATAAGAAACGTTTCATGGCTGTCGTATTTCAGATAAGATTTTTTTACAGGCGTACTGTTGTAAAGAGGCTAATTCCTAGAGACATTCATGTTGTAATATAGGTTAATAGAGACTGATATTCTTGTACGAATTGTCAAAGTTGTGCATCAACAGCTTCAGTAAGTTTCACAACCAGCAAGGTTTGAAACTTAAACTGAAACACGAAGTATAACTTTTTTATAGAGTTCTTCAAGGTTAAGAAGAATATTCTGTGACATAGTGATTTTAATTCTTTTAGATCAACCAAGAAATAATGATGTTTAGAATGAGGGTAACAAAAATCACTTCACAATTTGAAGACGCGGGTGTAGATTTGAGCGTATTCTTAATTACATATTTGTTACAGATCTGAAAAATTTAGTGGCTTAAGGTCAGTGTGTTCGGCTACAGATCCAAAAGTCCAAGGCTCGAGCCAAGATATCCCGCCGACCACGTTCTGTAGGATCAGCTGTGGGATTGTTATAGCTGTGACAGTCAATCCCGCTATTTGATTGAAAGTAGTTGGTGTAGGCAGCGGGTGATTCTGACCGATTATCCTCCTTCTAGTGGGCAGATTTGAAGTAGAAATATTTATGTCTAAGCTTTTATGATTTACAACACAGTAGGCCAGAGTTGAGTATATAGACATAGCAAGAACAATATGGACTAAATTCCTTATGGTGGACATTAGCCCATTGTGTAACTTTGCACTAAGAAAACAAGAACAATAACTTAAGGATTTCTAGCTTGGCTGTTTAATTAACCCCTGTGTCGCATACGGTACTGTTTAGTTTAAAAATATCATCTTTAATGTTTATTAAACGCCATTTATGTTTATAAAGTGTAATTTACATTTTTAA
>NW_013758181.1:0-2640 GCF_000517525.1 Limulus polyphemus | reverse complement strand
GGTTGATGTTTTCAAATGTGTTATCATCAATTGTTCGTTATTTGCTGTTTAAAGAGCATAATTGTACCTGTTATAATTCAATACATTGCCTAAATTCCAATATATGCAATTAACAAAACATGATTTAATATTGCACTTTAATTGATAACTAGAATGACACCACATTAGTTTGGACTGAAAACCCAAAGGGATTTTATTTGATATTTGTGTCACATCTTACCAGTTTACAGAAGGGATGCTCGTAATAATAATAATAATGATATTCTTGATAGATTGTTTAGGCAGAGGATTCATGATGAACCTTTATTGAATGGATGGCAACTGCCAGTTGTATAGGACGAAGTTTTAGAAGTCTTCTGCCTTTCGGAAGACTCTCGAAATGTCGTCCTCTACACTTGTGTTTCTACAACAGATAGTTGTCGTCCATTCAACAAAGTTTCATCAATAATATTGGTTTTGGAGGAGCAAATCCTCTTCCAGCACTTCAATTAGAGTAAACTAGTAGGTATGAAAGAAATGAATGGTATGCCATCTATTGACAAAATTACGAATCTTAACCAAATGATTGGTAAAATAATATTAAAAGTAGACAAAACAAATACTGATCAAAAAGAATATCTTGATTCTAGTTTTAGATTAAATGGGAGGCCATTGAAGATGAAATGGTTCCTCCTTGACGGTACAAGTACCCCAGAGCACTGAACCAACGTTATGGGGACATTTCTAGAACCCATGCTTTTGCTTTCAAGCTTCACCCCCCAGTTACTGTATGTGCATGCAATTGATGACCACATTATAGGGTCAGAGCAATTAATAGAGAGAACAACATACAGATGCTTAAAACCACATTTCTATAATAGGACATACATCAGATTAGTATAGTCGTAGGAAATTTTATTTAACCAATTCGAGTCTCAAAAGAAATATAATTTTTTATAATGAATAACATAGTGGGTTTTTTATACAATGTATAATGTGTGACTGTGAATATGTAGCACAAATTACAAATTTTAATCAAATGATTGGTAAAATAATATTAAAAGTAGACAAAACGAATGTGGAGTAAATTACATTCCCTAATTAAAATTGGTATTATATGAATATTACTTTGAATTAATAAGAAACAAAACAATGGAATAAGAAAACGAAATATAAAATTAGAGTGAGGAAGTTACATCCTTGATGGATCGGTATTTTATAATTCCTTTATATAGTAATACATTTCCTACATTCCAATATATGCAATTAACAAAAGGTGATTTAATATTGCACTTGAAATAATAACCAAAATGACACATTAACCTATCATTATGAAACTCACAGGTATTTTATTTGATATTTGTATCACATCTTGCCAGATCACAGAAGAGATGCTCATAATAAAAAATAATTTTTGGAAAATAAATGTACTAACTGCACTTTAATAAGCAGCAAGTAATAGATTTTGTTATAAAAGATATGAAGGATGCGCCATCTGTTGAGAGAAAACGTTAAAATACGAATTTTAACCAAACTAATCTTAATTTTTTTTGTATGTGCAATAAATACTTCAAGTGATTGGAAAAACACTTTCATTCTATTTCTAGATTAAATTGGAGGCCAGTGAAGAAGGAATGGTTCCTCCTGGATGGTACAAGTACCCCGGAGCACTGGACCAACGTTAAGGGGAGATTTCCAGAACCCACGCTTTCCAACTTCACCCCGGGTTACTGTATGTGCATACAATCAATAACCCCATGCCAGGGTCAGAGGATTAATAGGGAGGACATCATACGGATCCTAGGCCATAAAGTATGATACCACCTATACACGTACAGCTCCAGGCTCAGCCCCACTGAAGATTTCAAGAAAAGAAGACCACTATATAATGTATTGTTTTGATAATTACGAAACTGATGTTATTAAACTCATACATCAATAGCATATACACAGATCTATCAATTGGATAAAGCCTTCAACTGCTTGATAGCTTTAAAATATCAATTTAGAGAATTCTTTATTTATTTATTTTCAGCGAAACTGTTTTGTCAGGTATCATGTTTGTGCACAGAAATGTCCCAAAATGTTGTTATATACGAACATTTTGTGTTTCCATCTGGCGACCGAAAATGAAACTATTATGAAATATGGAAATATATATTTTTAAACTGAACTCACCATTAAGTAGCAGTTTCCTTTATATTATTTCCCCATAAAAAATAGGTGTGGTAGAAAAATAGAATAATATTACTGTTATATATTAATTACACTGGTACATCCTCTTTGACAAAAATATTTTTAATTACCATTTTCAAAAGATAGAGTACAGAAGACTTAATTATATATCCTTGTGATACTAGAGAAACAAAATTTCAGAGACTGTAAATATCAATGTTTGTTTCAAATACTACAAGAAATAATGACTTTTTAAAGTAATTTTAATATTTCATAACTTCCAGTTTGTCTTGAAAATATGAAGCTAATAAAACATAAGCTGACATAAGTTATAAGAACCAACATCTATGTGTGTCTAGCATTAATGACTATCAACATACCTTGAAGACTATGTTAAATAAAAATCCATAAGTATAATACTAATATTTTAATAGAAAAGTGAGTGGGAAACTAGAGTATTAACTGTATTTTATAATTTCAAGTTTG
>NW_013758180.1:0-970 GCF_000517525.1 Limulus polyphemus | reverse complement strand
TTACGGTAAGGTACCGTCCGGTACGTTAGTTGGTACGAAGAATAATACTCTAAGAAGTTAGGTAGTAGATAGGTAGTTAGTTAACAAACTAATAGTAAAGTAACGTATATATATATATATATATATATATATATATCAAGTTCTAGACCTCATTAGCATTTAAGAGTCATGGATCGAAGGGCATAGGTGTTTCATAAATACAATTTGCACTTGTTTCAGGTATTCCTGATTAAAAGAAGCTGTGTGTAACATCCGAAACTCTCTTTGTTTTCTCATAAGTCTATTTTAGATCGTTATATTATAACTAGTATAAAAGCCCGTCAAAAATTGTTGAATAATTAACGAAATTAACTAAAACGAATTTGTCTTCACCTCCAAAATGCACTTACTCTTCACTTATTTCTTCAGTCTCGAAGTAATTTTTTAATCATCACATTTTAAGTATAAACTACGCAGAAAAATGAAATGTTGTCGTGAACAAAAGTACATGCGCACCCTGAATAGACTTAAATAAAACTTTTGAGGCTTTTCACTATATTCTAGGTCAAGAGTTAGAAACCACAGTGCGGACATTCCGACACACATTTCCAACTCTTTCGACTGTACAAAGGATAAAAAATATTTGGTAGTAAGCAAACGTTTATTTATCTTTATGTTTTAAGGTCAAGTAGATAATATATATATTAAAATACCAAAATAATATTTATTAATTAACTTTTATTCACCACTTAAAACTTTTTAAACACTGACTCTATAACGTTAGTAATAGTAGGCCTATTTCTAGTTTAATTTAATACATAAATGTAACGTAAGGCTTAGCTACAACTTAATGTCATAAAACTTCTGAATTAAACTACTTTGCTGTTTTATCACTGAAGTTATAAAAAGATAAAGAATAAAAAACAAACCTTTCTAACAAATCAACATGAATATTGAGCATTTAACATAAACACCATAGTGGGCCTAAGAA
>NW_013758179.1:0-971 GCF_000517525.1 Limulus polyphemus | reverse complement strand
ACAATTGTTTTCTTGCTTTAACATTGACTGGCTCTACCTCCTGGCACACACCCAACAACGCCCCTTCCTTAAGTGTCTGCTCACATTTAGTGAAATTGGCCACTGTTATAGGTACTACTTGATGACCTGCTACAAATGACCTTCCAATCTTCAAATCTGCTGGCCTGGATGGGTCTTCCACTGCTTTTACAAGCATTGGGCTTCCATGGGAATGTTCTTTTATCCTACCCCAAATTATCTTCTCTGACATAGGGATATTGTAGTTGATTTAAGTGCTGTGACATGCAGATTAACGGATGTAGCAACACTTACTGGATTCTGGCCTTTGTTGTTTCCAATCGTCATCTTATCAAAATCAATTACAAACTTCCTTGTTAGTAGATAGTACAATCCTAATATGCATTGGTCTTCAATGTCAGCCAAGTATACTTTCTGTCTGTTCTTCATGCCCATGAGCTCGATAGTTACCCACACTGGTCCCCACAGCTTTGCAGAATGTCCTGTCACACCACAGAGCTTCTGTACAGCTTTTGGTACTCCTTCGTGATCTAACACCTTGATGCTCACAAGGGTTTGCTGAGACGTAGAATCTATGACAAAGTTGCACCTTTGGCCTTGTGCTTGCTATTTTACACTTAGCTGTTGGGACTTTCACAATGGGGGTTGGTTGTCGTCACTCGGCACCAACCACTACTGTTTTGCCGAAGCTGACTTATTGGTGGTATTTTTCTTACACTGGCTCCTCATATGTCCTTGGTCTTCACAGTTTTAACAACCTTTCTGGGTAGCAGCCTTTACTGCTGTATCGTCTCCCCTGTGTTGAAGTTTCCAGCATTGAGCTCTCTTGTGCCAAGGTTTGTTATGGTGCCAGCAAATCCCTCAAACTTCTCTGAAAGCTGCCCTTTTCTGGCCTTGAATCCAGATGACTGTACCAACCTTGGTACCTCTGTACTGGACTTGCTTCTCTTGTA
>NW_013758178.1:0-1263 GCF_000517525.1 Limulus polyphemus | reverse complement strand
AAATATGATTTATAAATCAATAAAAATCTTAATAAGGTATTTTTTATTTCAAATATTTTTTACCCCGGGCTGCACCCCGCGTTAAATTTTTTTTCACGGGGAACCCGTTCCCCGGGGTTAAAAAATTATTGCCTCGGGGTTGACACTAGTTATTACATCATCTAATTAATTAGTTGTCTGCTATTAGCCTAACTACTCAAGCCATTTGTGCATCTTTGAAATAATTTTTTGACAATTTTTTTTTTACTTTAGACATTTTAACGTACTAGCTTTTCCTAAACATGAACAAAAGACTTAGTGAAGATGAAAGTGAAGTTGTAAGGAAAACTCGAAAAGTTATTTCTTTAGAAGAAATAATAGAAATCATAAGAAAACGTGAAGATGGTATCTCGTAATCAAAAATAGGCCTAGAGCACAAATTAGGTGAGTCAACAGTAAGAGCAATTTTAGGTAAAGCTGATGAATACAAAATGAAAGGTAAAGCTGCTTCAAACTTATCATGTGTGTATACCACTCGAAATCAAAATGTTATCATGATTGAATTAGAAAGATTGCTAACTATCTGGATAGAGGACTGTAACCAGAAAAGAATTCCTTTAAGCACTGATCTCATAAAAGAAAAAACATTAAGTCTCTTTTCAATCTTAAAAGAAGAAAAGTTCAAAGACAAGACAAAGGAGTTCCATGCTAGTGCTGGATGGTTTGAGAAGTTCAAGAAAAGAACTAGCCTGCACAAAGTAAGAATTACAGGGGAAGCAGCTAGTGCAGATAAGGAAGCTGCTGATGAATATCCTGAAGTTTTGAAGAAAATTGTGGAAGAAGGAGGGTATTCGGATGAACAAATTTTTAACGTCGACGAGACAGGGTTATTTTGGAAAAGGATGCCTTCCAAAACTTTTCTGGCCAAATCTGGAGTTCCCAGTCAGGATATAAAGCTGCAAAGGATAGACTAACCCTTTTATTGGGCGGCGATGCTAAAGGAAATTTGAAATTAAAGCCTATGTTGGTTTATCGAGCTCAGAATCCAAGAGCTCTTAAAAGTATAAATCAAGGACAATTACCAATAATATGGAAATCTAATAAAAAAGCATGGGTAACTAAAGCTTTGTTTAAAGAATGGTTCGTCAAGTATTTTTATCCAACGGTTGAAAACTTTACCGAAGAAGAAATTTAGATTTTAAAGATTTGCTTATTTTAGATAATGCCCCTGGTCATCCTTTTGGTCTCGAAGCAATGTGCAAAAATATCCAGGTGACATTTTTG
>NW_013758177.1:0-1052 GCF_000517525.1 Limulus polyphemus | reverse complement strand
ATACTTGGTACAACTACTCCATAAATACCTAGGTGTAACTATAGTTACCGAATTTGTAACCACCATACTCATCTTTAGCCTTACTTGGTACAACTACTCCATAAACACCTAGGTGTAACTGTAGTTACCGAATTTATAACAATCATACTCATCTTTAGCCTTACTTGGTACAATTACTCCATAAACACCTAGGTGTAACTATAGTTTCCGAATTTATAACCATTATACTGATATTTAGCCTTACATGGTACAACTACTCCATAAACATATAGGTGTAACTATAGTTACCGAATTTATAACCTTCCTACTCATCTTTAGCCTTACTTGGTACAACTACTCCACGAACACCTAGGTGTAATTCTAGTTACCGAATTTATAACCTCCATACTCCTCTTTAGCGTTATTTGGTACAACAACTCCAGGACCACCTAGGTGTAACTCTAGTTACCGAATTTATAACCACCATACTCATCTTTAGCCTTACTTGGTTGAACTACTCCATAAATACCTAGGTATAACTATAGTTATGGGGTTTATAACCACCATACTCATCTTTAGCGTTATTTAGTACGACAACTCTACGAACACCTATGTGTAACTCTAGTTACCGAATTTATAATCATCATGTTCATCTTTAACGTTATTTGGTACAACAACTCCACGAACTCCTAGGTGTACCTCAAGTTACCGAATTTGTAACCACCATACTCATCTTTAGCTTTACTTGGTACAATACTCCATAAATACCTAGGTGTAACTATAGTTACCGAATTTATAACCACCATACTCATCTTAACCTTACTTGGTACAACTACTCCATAAACACCTAGGTGTAACTTTAGTTATCGAATTTATAACCACCATACTCATCTTAAGCGTTATTTGGTACAACAACTCTACGAACACCTAGGTGTAACTCTAGTTCCCAAATTTATAACCACCATACTCATCTTTAGCCTTACTTGGTACAACTAGTCTATAAATAAATAGGTGTAACTCTAGTTAGCGAATTTATAACCACCATACTCATCTTTAGCCTTACTTGGTACAAC
>NW_013758176.1:0-971 GCF_000517525.1 Limulus polyphemus | reverse complement strand
CATGTTGTTATCAGACTGCCAGTTCATCTTCCTTCACAACAAGAAGTTTTACTTTGTGCCAAGCCAAGAACAGCAAGCAATAGAAAGAGCTGCAAATAAGCCTAGCAAGATGACAAGATGTTTTCTCTTAAATCAACGTGATCCCACTGTTAACAGTTTTCTCTACTGTGATATTCCATATCATTATGTTTGGAATTCTAAGTTACTTGCTTGAAACAAACGTCAACATGGAGGAAATTCTATTATTCCACAAATGTACTCAGTTGGTCCAAACGCGGGTGAAATATTTTACCTGTGCTTTATGTTACTGCACATTCAAGAAAGCAGATCTTTTGAAGATGTGTGAACAGTCAATGGTGTTATCTACTCAACATTCAAAGAAGCTGCCATTAGAAGAAATTTACTTGAAGATGATAGTGAATGGGTCCATTGTTTGGAGGAAGCAGCAACAGTTCAAATGCCCCCTCCTGCCACACCCAACTGTCACATCCTCTCTTTCACAATTGGTTGATAGTTCTTTCTTATGTTTCATTATACATTATTTATAACCAATAGAAAGTCAAGGTTTATATCTATCAAATGGCGTATTGTATAATATTGTGTTTTGAACAGATAACCGTCAATTTCACTCTGAGTAGCAACATTGTTCCATGGGAAAGTTAACGACTAGCTTGAGTGAATTTCTAACAACTCTTGTCACATAATTAGAAAGACAGGAAAATTTTTAGAAGCAAGTGAATTTGTCTATTTTATGCATGTTATTAGTCTATATTCTTTGGTGTATTATTTAATTAAATAAAAATTGTTAAGTGCTTTACTATAATCACTAAAAAAATCAGACTTAACTCTCATCGACAATTGAGGGCAAGAAAAAAAAGAAGATTGGGTAAGTACTTTATTTCTTGTTTTTCATATTTATTCTTTATTTATTATTATAAAAGTAACTAAAATTAAAAGTATGGATCTTTTTA
>NW_013758175.1:0-971 GCF_000517525.1 Limulus polyphemus | reverse complement strand
GTAAATAGTTGTTTTTATGAATAAAAAGTACTTGAGAAAATATTTCAATTTTGTTGTTTATGCTGTTCTCATAATAAAAGAAATGGTCTACAAGAAATGATACATTTTTCCTTCACATTTTATGAATGGCGTTTATCATTACATAATATACTTCACAACCAAGATAAATTGTGTATTCAATATTAAGTCTAACTTAATTACTGGAAAATGGATTTTGTATGTCACTGATCTTAATACTCTGTAAAAACGAATTTATCTATTCTTTCACTGTACGTAACGACACAAAACACTAAATGTACATTCATGACATTTTCACTATCATAATTTGATGGTCCTAAAAAAGACCTTTAATTATAAATCAAGTTTTCTGGGATAGCCATCCTTACTTTAGCAGTGATTGAATAGAGGGAAAGCAGCTAGTCAATACCACCTTCTCTTGAGCTACTCTTTTACCAATGAACAGTGGGATTAGCCACAACATTATAACGCCCCCAGAGCCTAAAGGATGAGTATGTTTGGTGAGGGAAATTCAAATCCGCGAACCTCATATTGCGAGTCGAGCGCCTTATTCACCAGGCCAGGTGGTTAAGGCACTCGATTCGCAATATGACGGTCGCGAGTTCAACTCCCCGTCCCAACAAACATGATTGCCCTTTTAGTAGGGACGTTATAAAGTGATGGTCAATCCCAATATTCGTTTATTAAATAGTAGCACAAGAGTTGGCAGTGGGTGGTAATGACTAGCTGTCTTCCCGCTAGTCTTACACTGCTAAATTAGGGACGGCTAGCCCAGATAGCCCTCGTGCAAAATTAAAAAAAAACCTATCCACCAGGTCTCATGCTAGACAGAGTAGTTATGACTAATGATTGAAGAGATATGCTGTAATACTAATCAATGATAGGATCCTTTCATCGTGACTCGTAAAATTTAAGTTCAAGAACAAAGTTACGAAATGCAAAAGTATTTATAT
>NW_013758174.1:0-1139 GCF_000517525.1 Limulus polyphemus | reverse complement strand
GTGCAAAGTTATTCAAACCGCTCAATTTTGACGAACATTTTAGCGCACGCCGACGCAAATAGTCGCGAGAGCTATCGGTCTGAAATTTTAACTACAGTTTTAAGTTTTTTGTCATTCGGATTAAAGACGGCTGATTTAGAGCAGCTTGTGCTTTCACCATATAGTTTTGTGCAGATACATAAGTATTGTTTAGGCCAAGCAAACTAGATTAGCAGTTTCTAGCTCAAGTGTTCGAAAGAATCATACGGGAGGACGGTTATTATTCATTATTCACTGCCAACTTTAAGCACGAATTTGCTAAACTTTATGAAATTCTCCTAATTAAAGAGCGTTTAGCGTCAAGTGAAGCAATTATCGCAAATAATGATGCTTGATATGGCTCTAACGAGTGCATGCGGGTGATGACAAAAACTGTTGATCTAGTTTCCATGGCGTTACTATAAAGGAAGTTATTAACACTGTGTCTGAGAGGAAACACTACCACCTGTAAAGTATAGGTCTGTTTCGAATAATAGGGTTGCGATCCTAAACCTAATGTGTGTTACTGTCGAGCGTTACTTTCTTACTTGCTGTTGTTTGTTGGTGTGTATTGACAAAAAGTCATTATGAATAATCAAAAACACCTCAGGTGTGAAAAATGTTGCGTTCAAAAAGGAATTGAGCATGCGACTTAAAGGAATGAATTCAAAATTGGCGGCCAAACTGGTAGCTACACTTATAGCATTGATAAGACTTTAACAGCAAATATTCATTCATTAGCTAGCTAGGCCGCATATTTTGTTTTACTTACCATCATGCTCCAAGTTGAACAAAACACGCGACCTAGCTAACTAATGAATAAATATTTGCCGTAAAATACTTATCAATGTTGTTTCTACTCCAACACCCACCATAAGGCTGACACAAAGAGCCGTTTCTTCAGTTATACCAACTTTCTATTTTGACCTGTGACCTTATAACTTCGGCCCGTAAGACACTTCTGTGTCTAATGGCCATTGATTATTTAATAACGTAGAACGGTGCTGAAGGTATGTGTTCTTACTTCTGACTCGTACTGTTCTTCTATACAGTAACTCTAAGGGTGAAAATCTTGTACTTGCATGCGGGACTTGCAATCACCTGTCACAGTCATGTGGGCT
>NW_013758173.1:0-972 GCF_000517525.1 Limulus polyphemus | reverse complement strand
TTAAGTAGCATTAACTATATATATATATACATTTATTTGTGCGTGTATACACTAGTTTATAAGTGCCACTAAATATATATATATATATATACATTTATTTGTGTGTGTATACACTAGTTTATAAGTGCCATTCACTGTATATATATATGTATATATATATATATTAGGGATGCACGGGTAGTAAAATTTGGCCGAATACTGGGTCCGGGTACCCGGTTCATTAAGCTTCGGCCGGGGCCGGGTGTCAACCGGGCCCGGGTTCACCCATGTCACCCCCCAAAAAAACAAAACATACACAAAAATTAGAAACAAATCATAATTGACGTTTATTACATTTAGCCGAATAATCACCAACTAAACATTCAAGTTTTATTTTCAATGCCTAGCCCCAACTTCTAAAACCCTAATCCCCTATTGTTCTAAAAAACCTCACCTTCCCCAGAAATCCACTTCTCAAGCCATTGCCTGTTATTTACCTCTATGGTTCTCTGAATCCCCAACTTACAGCGGTCTGTCAGTTTTTATTGCTTGGAACACGTTTTTTTTTATAACTAAACCAATTATTGATTGTAACTTTCAGTACCGCGTTTGTTGCCACAAAGATTAGGGCTTAGATGCCTAACTTCGACACTCGGCCGGAACCGGGTATTGCCTGGTAGTCGAATACCCGGTCGGGGCCGAATATTTGGCCGGGGACCCTTGCATCCCTAATATATATATATATAGTTATGCATTATGTGTATGTGTGTGTGTGTGTATATTTATATAAGTTTATAAGTGCCATTTACTATATATATATATATATTTATGTATTTATGTGTGTTTTATTAGTACTCGTGTATTTCTCACTAAACTAATGATGAGTTTGGGATTAGTACTCGCGTATTTCTCACTAAATTAATTATGAGTTTGGGATTAGTACTCGCGTATTTCTCACTAAATTAATTATGAGTTTGGGATTAGTACTCGCGC
>NW_013758172.1:0-1176 GCF_000517525.1 Limulus polyphemus | reverse complement strand
TTCAATGGCAATTTCTGTTCAATGGCCATTTCAAAGCAGAATGAGCAGTTCTTCCACCTGGTAGCAATGTTGCAGCTATTCCGGACGACGCAAGAGCTAAGGCTATGAAATTTTGGGATCGACGCAAGAGCTAAGGCTATGTCATTTTGGGATCGAATTTCTGCCAGAATCAATCTAATTAGGAACGTTTTACCAGTTTCTCCTGGTGCATCTAAGAAGAAGATTTCTCCAGCACCGTTATTAACAGTTTGCATTATTTGATCATAAATGGCTTTTTGCTCAAGCGTTAGCTTAGGAATATTTGATTGCACATACAACAAAAGATCACCCGTGTTGTAATTTTGTTCATGACGCAATTCTACATCGAACGAAGCAGCAGCAGATCGATTCGGTGATGGTATTCCCAATTGATTGAGAACTTTGTTCTCGATTTCTAAGCACAAATCTTCAATCATTATCAACGCTTCGTTTTAGATTTCTGCTGTGAAATCCATGTTCATATTTGAATTTTCCTTGCGTATTCGACGGAAAATATCTTCAGCCATGTGCGATTTATATTTCTCCCATAACTCTGTTGGAGATGAAGGAGAGCAGGCGGTCAATATGATTACAAACAATGCACAAATTTGTTTTGGATGTGACGTGTTGCACGCATCATTAATGCATACATCCCAGTGTCGGTCAATCTTCAATAACTGCAGAGCTTGACATGCACTGTGGAAAGTGGCATGTGTAACGCCGTTGACAATTCTCAATTGCTGGAAAGACGTTGGACGGGCACATTTACCAACAGCATGCGAAGAAAGAAGCATTCATCTTGATTGGAATGCATGGTGTACAGTCTGCCTATCGTAGTTTCTTTAACTATGCCAGGTTGCCCGTCGACTCGCTCTCCTCGTTTGCGTCATTCAAATGATTTTCCACTCGCATTCCATGTGTAATACATAGGCACTTCCGAATACAGCAGTGTTTTCGCAAACACGTCATTTTGACATAACGTGAAGAAAGCACTTAACGTTGTAGCCGGTGGATTCAGTTTGTTATTTGTTGCACATATGCAGCTGTGAAATAAATGCGTTGTCCATTTTCTAGATGTACTGCTAAGTGAACAACAGCTGGACTTCGTTCATGTATGGGAAATGAAAGAATTCGCCATACAGCTTCATTGCTGCTTAT
>NW_013758171.1:0-971 GCF_000517525.1 Limulus polyphemus | reverse complement strand
GAAAGCAGACAGACTATCGGATGTCATACATGTAGATGAAAAAAAGAAGAGAACAAAAGCAGTATGCTGCTTTATGTAGAGGTGAATACACCAACCAGTAACGATTGACCTCTTGTCCATTCAGAAGGCATCGTTTGAACCAAAATGCAGTCATAGAATGCCCATCTTTGGCATCATTCATGTGCTCCAACTTTAACAAGTTACAACTGCTGAGCTTGTTGTATCAAACTTCATAAATCTAATATCCCTGTGTGTTAAAATATTTATTAGGTCATCCTCTTTTAGCTTAGCAACACTATTCTGTGGATTTGTTTCTGACAAAGTGGAATCCTCTTGTTTATTATTATTGTAGCTTTCAACAGGACAGAGAACAGTTTCTTCATTGTTTTCTTTTTCAAATGAAATAGCATGTTCACAACCTTGCACTTTGACCTCTTTGCTGCCATCAAAAGGAACAGATGCTGGCTTACTGGTGTCATCACTTCCAGCAAGGAAAGCTCTCATCAATTTGCTTGACTCCACCATCGAAGCTGCAAGTTGTGCACGTCTTTTGTGTCCCTGTGCCCCATTTTCTTTTTTCGACATAATGGGCTAAAAGAATAAATTAATAAATACTGACTACACTATTTAGTTGCAACATGCAAATTGTCAGATGAAAGGAAGCATTCTACTTTCCTAAGTTCCTAACCACAAATTATATTTAGATTATACAATTATAATTGCAACTCAGGACTAGTTAGGCACATCTGGACCTGGTTTCACTGCCATTATTTAGACCACCCATACTCATGTTAATTAATGTGACATAACAGTAAGAAAATCAATGCAAATGAGTGTATATGCTGGTAAATCATGCTTATGAGCACCATATAAATTACTGGCAGTTGCTAAATCACATTTAAAAACTCGATAGGTTTAACTACACGAACACTACAGGAGACAAGTCTGAAATTGCTCGAATGAAAATTACA
>NW_013758170.1:0-966 GCF_000517525.1 Limulus polyphemus | reverse complement strand
TATTCTCCAAAGTTGTAGAAGATTCTCGAGAGTAAAAATCAACAATATATGTATGTACGTTAATGCTTCAATGTAACTTCGTATTGTTACGTAATCTGAATTTTCTAGAAAACCTCCACACGCCTATAAATATAACCAACGTACCGCGCCAAAGAAGGAGTATCTATTATTACTTTGCTATAGTCAGTGTGCTATAAACTTCGGAAGCTATAAATGTGATTATTATAACGCTTGTCAATCGGAGAACTTCAGATATTTGACCAGGAGCATTTACATAGATCGAACATTACAAATCATTTAACTTCAGTGGATTCATATTGGACATTAGTATTTTTACGAAAACATTATACAACTTCACGGTGGAAAACTCGATGCGTGTTGCTGGTGAATAACGAAGGACAAAGCTAGCTAGCTCCCAGTTAAGTGAATTATACCTACGTCAACTTGTAATCAACTCGCTCATCGTGAACTCTCGAAAAGATATCAAGGAAGTTCCAGACCAGAAAGAAGACTTTATATTACTTGTAAGTTTGTGAAACTTTTGTTTATAAGTCATTGTTTGTAATAACTATTATTGTAAATTGTATTGTTGTGTGTATTAAAAGGTATTTGTGTTAAAAAGAAAACTGTGTGTATCAATCTTGTTGGCAAATATCATAAACTGACTATATATCGGCTTTTACTTAACTACTAAATACAAAGTACAATTTAACTACTAAACTTATTAAAGTATCATTTAACTCAATTTTATGCTATTTGAAATTTTAATACGTAACAAGCACAAATAGCCCATTGTGTGGCTTTGTGCTTAACAAGAAAAAAAATGTTTTCGGGATCTCGTTTGATAAAACACATATCTAACAAGATCGTTCCTTGTGCTATCTTAGGCTATCGAGGGTTCGAATCCCGTCCCATCAAACATGCTCGCCCTTTCAGCCGTGGGGGCGTTATAATGTGATGGTCAAT
>NW_013758169.1:0-971 GCF_000517525.1 Limulus polyphemus | reverse complement strand
CAAGTAAAGTTAAGTCCAGCACAGAGGTACCAAGGTTGGTACAGTCATCAGGATTCAAGACCAGAAAAGGTCAGCTTTCAGAGAGGTTTGGGGGACTTTGCTGGCACTGTAACAAACCTGGGCACAAGAAAGCTCAATGCTGGAAACTTCAACACAAGGAAGATGCCACAGCAGGAACGACTGCTACCCAGAAAGGTTGTTCGAACTGTGGAGAGCAAGGACATATGAGGAGCCAGTGTAAGAACAATATTACCAATAAGTCAGCATAAAGGAAACCAGTAGTGGTTCGTGTTGATGGACGCCTAACAATCCCTATTGAGAAGGTCCCAACAGCTAGGTGTAAAATGCCAATCACGCATAGTGTCTACGTGACGCGGAAGTTGGATGGCCAAAGGCGCAACTTTGTCATAGATTCTGCATCTCAGCAAACCCTTGTGAGTATCAAGGTACTGGATCACAGAGGAGTACCAGAAGCTTTACAGAAGCTCTGTGGCGTGACAGGATATTATGTAAGGTTGTGGGGACCAGTGTGGGTAACTATTGAGCTCATGGGCATGAAGAGCAGACAGAAAGTATACTTGGCTGACATTGAAGATCAATGCATATTAGGATTGGACTATTTAATAACGAGGAAGTTTGTAATTAATTTTGATAAAATGACGTTTAGGAACATCAAAGGCCAAATTCCGGTAACTGTTAAAAGAGAGATTGAGCTAACCAAGTGTCATCAAACTGAAGTCAAGGTGACTGAAAGAGTTGATGATGGTGAAGTAGAACCAAATATAGATATCAAAGCAGAACAGGGGAAAGACCAAGATTTGAAGCCAATAATTGATTTTCTAAAAGCAAGTGTTTTGTGCCTTGCTTGGGAGAAGGTGTCTAGTCTAAGCCCTGTGATAAAGAACTATTGGGCACAATGGGACCAGTTGAAGCTTGAAAATGGTATTCTTCTCTGGAGATGGGAACTGCAG
>NW_013758168.1:0-1104 GCF_000517525.1 Limulus polyphemus | reverse complement strand
GTCATTTTCTGTTTAGTGTTTGATTGTTGATAGGCACAAGGCTACACAATGGGCTATCTGCTATATGCATTATGTAGAAGGACATCACCATCAATAGCCGTAACAAGATGCTTCCTAATATGGAAGACTTGATACTGACGTAACAAGTTGCTTTCTAATATGGAAAACTTGATACTGACGTAACAGGATGATTCCTAACTTGAAAGACTTGATACTGACGTAATATGATGACTTCTAATATTGAAGACTTGATACTGACGTAACAGGATACTTCATATTATGGAAGACTTTCTAATATGGAAAACTTGATACTGACGTAACAGGATGCTTCCTAATTTGAAAGACTTGATACTGACGTAATATGATGACTCCTAATATTGAAGACTTGATACTGACGTAACAGGATACTTCCTAATATGGAAGACTTGATACTGACGAAACAAGTTTTGATAAAGTAAATGCGAGCACGAACACCTTTTTAGTTAATTGTTTATTGTTTATTTGAAATTAAGCACAAAGCTACACAATGGGCTATCTGTGCTCTGCCCACCACGGGTATCGAAACCCGGATTCTAGCGTTTTAAGTCCGCAGGCATACCGCTGTGCCACTGGCGGGCTTTTAGTTAATTAATATTAATGGTAAATGTTTCTTCGAAAGTTGTTTACGCAGATTATTCGGCATGTGGGCGGGTTGTGTTTTCACACTTGCATGTAATTCTCCCGTCATTTTTTGTGTCTGAGATAAGGTTTAGACCTCTAAACACAGTCCTTCATTAGGTCAAATGTCTTTTTATGAATTTGTTTTTTGAAGCTAATTAAGAACTCAATCAATATATCAGTTATGTTTATATGGACTTTGTGTGGCCTGGGACGACGTGTCGAAATCAATGCTTCATTAGGTCAACTGTATTTTCTATAGACTTCTGATTTTGGTCTTAGACGCCATTTCGAATTCCATAACGAGTCTAAGAATAGGTAAACTATGTGTTTATAGTTTTTGTTTGGTCTGGAACGATCCATACCGAGTCTATGAATAGGTAAACTATGTGTTTATAGTTTTTGTTTGGTCTGGAACGATCCATACCGAGTCTATGAATAGGTAAA
>NW_013758167.1:0-971 GCF_000517525.1 Limulus polyphemus | reverse complement strand
TTTGTTCCAACTGAAATGTCCTGGACCATGATAATGCCAAAGCCTGTTGGCATGCATCACCTTTGGCTTACCTCGCCGACCACATTTTATTCGTAAATTCACGTCTGAGAGACGATCCACTATGTCATATGGGCCTTCCCATACAGAAGACAACTTAGGAGACTACCCTTTGGTCTTCCTGGGATTATACAACCACATCTTGTCTCCTGGTACAAAGCTGACTTCAGTAGACTTCTTATCATAACATAGCTTCATCGAATCAACATACGTTTTCAAGTTTGAACGCACTTGATGGTGAATATCATCCATCCTTTCCGATAACACTTTCACGAACTCTGACACATTTTTAGGCAACTCTTCATAAGGTGGGCGTCCTGTTAACAGATCCACTGGCAACCGAAGTTCCCGACCAAACATCAACTTTGCTGGAGTGTATCCAGTGGCTTCATGATCTGCTGTTCTATAGGCCATCAACAGTGGAGAGAGTAAGACATCCAAGTCATCTTGGCAGCTCTTGCAAAACTTTGCCAATTCCTGTCCCAGTGTCCAGTTGTACTTTTCTACCATCCCATCAAACCGTGGGTGGAGTGGCATTGTCCTGGTCTTTTGGATGCCAAACAACTTGCAGCATTCATGGAACACAGCTGATTCAAAGTTACGGCCTTGATCTGAATGCAGTTCGTATGGCATACCAAACCTGAAGAAGAAATCACTAATAGCCGAAGCAACAGTTGTAGCTTCCTGATGTGGTATTGCATATGTCTCAGGCTACTTGATGAAATAATCCATCACCACACAAATGTACCTGTTTCCAGCACTAGTTTTGGGCAAAGGACCAGCAATGTTAACGACTACTCTTTCCATTGGTGCGCCAACTTGATATAACTTCATTGGAGCATGTCCCTAACGCTTGGGTCCCCCTTTTAGCACAACATGTACTGCATATCCTGCACCATTCTTTCTACATCTTG
>NW_013758166.1:0-971 GCF_000517525.1 Limulus polyphemus | reverse complement strand
GATGTTACAGAGCAATAAATATAGGTGTAACAGAGCAATAAATATAGGTGTTACAAAACAATAAATATAGGTGTTATAGTACAATAAATATAGGTGTTACAAAGCAATAAATATTGGTGTTACAGAGTAATAAATATAGGTGTTACAGAGCAATAAGTATAGATGTTACAGAGCAATAAATATAGGTGTTACAAAACAATAAATATAGGTGTTATAGAACAATAAATATAGGTGTTACAGAGCAATAAATATAGGTGTTACAGAGCAATAAATATAGGTGTTACAAAGCAATAAATATTGGTGTTACAGAGCAATAAATATAGGTGTTATAGAACAGTAAATATAGGTGTTACAAAGCCATAAATATAGGTGCTATAGAGCAATAAATATAAGTTATAGAGCAATAAATACAGCTGTTACAAAGCAATAAATATAGGTGTTACAGAGCAACAAATATAGGTGATATAGAGCAATAAATATAGATGTTACAGAGTAATAGATATAGGTGTTACAGAGCAATAATTATAGGTGTTACAAAGAAATAAGTATAGATGTTACAAACATATTGTTGTCAGGCCTGCCATGGACAGGTAGTTAGGGCGCTCTACTCGCAATCTGAGAGTCGCGGGTTCGAATCTCCGTCCCACCAAACATGCTCACCCTTTCAGCCGTGGGGGCGTTATTATGTGAAGGTTAATCCCTCTATTTGTTGGAAAAGAGTAGCCCAAGAGCTGGTAGTGGGTGGTGATGACTAGTCTTACACTGCTAAATTAGGCACGGCTAGCACAGATAGCCCTGGTGTAGCTTTGAGCGAAATTCAAAACAAACAAACAGATTTTTGTCAATTTGTGTATATCACCGATACTTATGCTGTACTGTAGATGCTGTACATTGGCCAGGATTGACGTTCTACTCCCCGCCATCGAATAACCTTTGTTATTCTTCAGTTTGTGGTTCGATACTCATTTCTG
>NW_013758165.1:0-971 GCF_000517525.1 Limulus polyphemus | reverse complement strand
TTGGGAACAACAAAGGTCAAATTCCGGTAAGTGCTGCTGCTTCTGTTGATTTGCATGTCACAGCACTTAAGTCAACTACAATACCCCCTATGTCAGAGAAGATAATTTGGGGTGGAATATTAGAACATCCCCAAGGAAGCCTGATGCTTGTGACAGCAGTGGAAGACCCATCTTGGCCAGCGGGCGTGAATATTGGAAGGTCACTTGTGGCAGGTCATCAAATAGTACCCATAACAGTGACTAATTTCTCTAAATGTGAGCAGACACTTAAGAAAGGGGCATTGTTGGGTGTGTGCCAGGAGGTCGAGCTAGTCAATGTTAAAGCAAGAAATACAACCATAAAGAAAGGACATCCTCTCCCAGAACATTTAACTGACCTCTATGAGAAGAGCATAGTCCATTTGTCATCATCACAGGTACTTCAGGTTAGAGAATTTTTGGTGGATTATGCAGACGTCTTTTCAAAAGGAGGTCATGACTTCGGCTGCACAGACTTTGCGAAGCAGAAAAAACACAGGCAATCACCGTCCAAATAAGATCCGGCAAAGCAACAAGAGATAGAGATGGTCATGAATGGCCTAATTAAAGGAGGGATAGTTGAGAAATGAGATAATCCCTGGTCAGCTCCCATCGTGTTAGTCCAGAAGAAGGATGGGACCCAACGTTGCTGTGTGGACTTCAGGGCTCTTGACGGCATAACCGAAAAGGATTCATACCCACTGAATTGATGATACTCTTGATGCCCTAAGTGGAGCCAAGTGGTTTTCAAGTCTAGATGGGTTTCCATCAAGTGAAAATGGCTGAAGCAGATAAACCTAAGATTGCATTTACTTATGGCCAAGGTCTCTGGCAATACTGTGTGATGCCATTCGGGCTTAGCAATGCTCCAGTAACAATTGAGAGGCTGATGGAAAGAGTACTGGAAGGCCTACAGGATAGCCCTAGTGTACCTGGATGATGTCATTGTGTTT
>NW_013758164.1:0-965 GCF_000517525.1 Limulus polyphemus | reverse complement strand
ATTTCTAATGTTAAGAAAACAACAAATCCGATTTCAGAAACACAAATTTAAGCTGTATCTTGGGGGATCAGCGGCAAGTTTGAGAGCTTATAATACTGAAAATGCAGGATTTAATCCCTACAAAGGGGGGGGGGCAAGCACGGTCAAATGGTTAGAGTGCCAGACTGTATTGTTTGTTTGTTTGGAATTAAGCACAAAGCTACACAATAGGCTATCTGTGCTCTGCCCACCACGGGTATCGAAACCATGTTTCTAGCGTTGTAAGTCCACAGACATACCGCTGTGCCACTGGGGGGGCGCCAGACTGTAGAACCGGAATAAGTGATTCGCACTTCGTTACCGCCGAAAAAAAAACGAATTTCGGCTCTTTGGAGCCGTAAGTGCGTGATGAATGCGACAGTCAAATCCCACTATTTAATTAAAGTAGTCAACAAGTTAGTGGTGGGTAATGTTGACTAGCTGACTTTTCTTTAGTTTATCACTTCAAAATGAAAGACGGCTAGCACAGATAGGCTTTAACTCACAATCGTTCTTTCACTTGGACTTTACTTTCATAGATCACTTAAGTGTATTAAGTTTAATTTTTAAGACATCCCCCCAAAAAATATAGATTTATTAACAAATTACTTTCACGCAGGTAATTTTTATTTTTCAAAAACTTTATATTTCTTTATTCCGTTTAAATTATTCTAAATTAAATATGGATTAACATTTTACTCCATAAATAACAAACTTCCATAACTATGTACGGCACACAATGTTATGAATTTAGTTTGTTTTTTAAATCAAAGACACTTGGGCTACCTGCTGTGTACACTGAGTGGTCACAAGTAAATAGACACCTAATTTTTCGTCATTTAATTGATTTATGCTAACTAATTTGTGTTCACAGAGCACTATATAAATGAAAATGGTCCGCACACTAATTATCTTGTGCTACAACATGCCTAGAACTCATGGTTCTC
>NW_013758163.1:0-969 GCF_000517525.1 Limulus polyphemus | reverse complement strand
AAACTGTTTCACGATGGCTTTCTTCACCAGTTTAGTCAAGGAACCAACTAGAAACAGTGCTATTTTAGACTTATTGTTAACTTCAAATACAGAAATGATTGAGAGGGTGGAAATTTGGGAACATCTGGATGCAAATGATCATTGCTCTATTAGGTTCAATGTTTTGCTGCATATGGAGATAAGGAATAATATTTTGGTTATAAATTTCAAAAAAAAGCTAATTTTGAAGGGATGTGACAAGAGTTATTTATTATGAATTGGGCAGCTGAGTTATTTGGAGACACTGATCAGATGTGGAAAATTTTTAAATATTCAATGTAAACATATTCCTAATAGAAAGAAAAGTGGTAGCTACAAGTGAAAAACCAGGTTGGCTCACAAAGAGTTTACGAAATAAAATTAAAGGAAAGCATCATAAATTTGACCGGTATGACAGGAGACTTAGAAAATTATAGAAGATCAAGAAAGTTGGTGAAACAGGAAATTAGGACATCAAAAAGGATGTACGAGAAAAAGTTGTCTGAAAATGTAAAAATTAACTGTAAAGATTTCTTTAAATACATTAAGGGGAAACAAAATGTTAGGATAGGGATAGGATCCTTGAGGGATAATAAAAGAAGGCTAGTATCTAATGATTATGAGATGGCTGGGTTATTAAATTTTGTTTTCTTTGGTTTTACTAATGAAGATTTTAACAGTATTCCACATCTTGATCAGTTGATGAATGGAAACAAGATCAAACAAGATGACTGCATTAATTCTGATCTGGTTAAGAAAAAAATTGGGAAGTTAAAAAAAATGATAAGGCTCCTGGGCCAGATAATATTTCCCTAAGGGTTTTGAAGGAGGCTAAAGATTGGATATATGAACCACTTACTACTATTTTTGGTCACTCCTTGAATAGTGGGCAGGTACCAGAGGATTGGAAGTTAGCTGATGTAACTCCTCTTTTCAAGGGAAGTGATAAAA
>NW_013758162.1:0-971 GCF_000517525.1 Limulus polyphemus | reverse complement strand
CTGGCAAGAAACTGTCCATTCAAACTTCTGGCCTTTTTAAGTTAAATCATGTAATGGAGCAGCTATAGTTACAAAGTCCTTCACAAACTTCCGGTAATAAGTACAGAGTCCCAAGAAACTTCTTAACTCTCCCACATTGTCTGGTGTTGGCCAGTCACGCACTGCTTTCACCTTATCATGATCAGTTTGCACACCATTCTCACTTACAATGTGGCCTAAGTAAAGCACCTCTTTTTGGAACAAATGACATTTCTTGGGATGGAGTTTGAGGTTTGCTGCTTTCAAACGCTTGAATACTTCCTCCAGCCGGGACATTTCCTCGTCAAACGTTGTTGCAAATACAATGACATCGTCCAGGTACACTAGGGCTATTCTCCATTGTAGGCCTTCTAAAACTCATTCCATCAGCCTCTCAAATGTTGCTGGAGCATTACTGAACCCGAATGGCATCACTCAGTATTGCCAGAGACCTTGGCCATAACTAAATGCTGTCTTGGGTCTATCTGCTTCAACCATTTTTACTTGATGGAAACCTGATTTTAAGTCCAGAGTTGAAAACCACCTGGCTCCACTTAGGGCATCAAGAGTATCATCAATTCTTGAGTATGAGTCTTTTTTTGGTTATGCTGTTAAGAGCCCTGAAGTCCACACAGCAACGTTGGGTCCCATACTTTTTCTGGACTAATACGACGGGAGCTGACCAGGGACTATCTCATCTCTCGACTATCCCTTCCTTAATTAGACCATCCATGACCTTCTCTATCTCTTGTCGCTTTGCTGGAGCAATTCTCTTTGGAGAGATCTTTATTGGATGGTGATTGCCTGTGTTTATTCTGTGCTCTACCAGGTTTGTGCAGCTGAGGTCATGATCTCCTTTCAAAAAGGCGTCAGCATAATTTGCCAAAAGTTCTTTTACCTGAAGAGCCTGTGATGATGACAAATGGACTATGCTCTTCTTATAGAGGTCAGTC
>NW_013758161.1:0-971 GCF_000517525.1 Limulus polyphemus | reverse complement strand
TGATTTTCAAATATCAAATGTTCGCTGACGTAAAACTATAACAGGCGTTAAGACGTTTTTTGTATGATAATACAGACGTCAACAACTCTTTGTTATGGATTTCGCGCAAAGCTACACTAGGGCTATCTGCGCTAGCCGTTCATAATTTAGTAGGCAGCTAGTCATCACCACTTACCGCCAACTCTTGGGCTACTGTTTTACCAACGAATAGTGGGATTGACCGTCACGTTATAACGCCCCCACGGCTAAAAGGGCGAGCATGTTTGGTGGGACGGTGATTCGAACCCGTGACCCTCAGACTGGTAGTCGAGCGCCCTATCCACCTGGCCATGCCGAGCCGTCAACAAAGTTTGTTACATAATACACTAAACTTATTAAAATACATTTTATTTTCCTCACACTAAATGGCACCATTAAAAATTTTCAAACTTATTTTATAAGTTCTTAAGTTCTGCATGAAATGGCACTAAATGTCTGGCTTTTTTAATATTTATAAAACAGCTTTAAATTTCGTCTTGAACTCTAAAGCGCTTCGCTGGACTAAGGAAAATGATAACAATGTTAAAAAAGTGTATACGAATAAATATATCAAACTATCCAGTCTGTACCTACATTCGATCATTTTAACTAAAAGATGCTTATTCTTGAAACAACAACAGAACGAAAAAAGTCAATGCTGCACTAATCTTGTGATTAACATGAAACTCATCTTTATAAAAGAAAACAAGATTAAAGTCTGATTAAGATCTGCGTCACCAGCTCTAAACTTCGTCCGAAATTTCCTACACGATGCAGTACATTAAAAACGTATTTCAAGTAACTTCTGGGAAGTTCAATAGTTACAATTTGTAAACAATCATCTCATCTATTTTATGTGGCAGCAAACACTTGTCCCAAAAATTTTTAAATTGAAATCACAGTAGCGACATCTAAGTAATGAAAGACATAAACTACATAAACACAATAACTCC
>NW_013758160.1:0-972 GCF_000517525.1 Limulus polyphemus | reverse complement strand
CAACTAGTAGTTTAATATATATATATATATATATATATATATACATTACTGCGCAAAAGTGTTAGAACAACAGAATATTTTGTCATTCTTTCTATTTTATGGGGCTAATTCTTTCATGCCGTTACAGAATGTAAATTTTAACACTATGGTAATGTTTCAATGATCCCTGTTGACAACTGAATGAACCAGGGTGAGAATACATATCATTCTTTAGAATTCCCATATACTTGTACTAAGGGCATGTCATAACGTTTCTGCTTGAATTAATATACTGATCAAATTTAGGGTCTGAAATAACTGTCATGGTACCCCATATAGTGTCTTCACTACATAGAAAGAAGTTAGTATATGGTACTAGTATATCCTAGAAGGAATCAATTTAATAGCACTCCACAAATAAACCTTGATAAAAACAGTGCTTAACACTATATATTAAGTTTTGTTGTCATGCCACGACCCAAAAAGCTTCACATGATGCTGGTTGGACTCTCCGACAAATTGTTGCAGACTTGAAATGCTCCCCAAACACTGTCAAGTACACCCTAGATCGTGAGACCCAGACACGTGAATTTGAAAATAGGAAAGGAAAAGGCAGAACACCTAAACTCAATGATACTGATGTTGAATATCTTCGTTTATGCAGCTTTTGGGACAGAAGGAAGACTGCCACTGGTCTCAAGCATGAGATAAACGACCATGTACCAAATGACAGAAAAGTGTCCAGATGTATAATATTAAGAAAACTCAATGAGAATGGAATATTTGGTCGTGTAGCAGTTTAAAAACTTTTACTTCGATCTCCAAATATTGTCAAGAGACTGAAAATTTGCTTAAAAGTACAAAAATTGGACTGTTGATGATTGGAAAAAGGTGTTATGGACGGATGAGTCCAAATTTGAAATATTTGGTTCAAAGCGTAAGTTGTACGTCCGGCGGAAGAAACGTGAAAGATACTTACCTCAATACATAGCC
>NW_013758159.1:0-967 GCF_000517525.1 Limulus polyphemus | reverse complement strand
CACAAAGGCGTACCAGAAGCCATACTATGTCAGAGAGGATAATTTGGGGTAGAATAAAATAACATCCCCAAGGAAGCCTGATTCTTGTAGAAGCAGTGAAAGACCCATCCAGGCCAGTGGACATGAAGTTTGAAAGAACACTTGTGCCAGATCATCAAGTAGTACCCATAACAGTGGCTAATTTCTCTAAATGTGAGCAGACACTTAAGGAAGGGGCATTGTTGAGTTTGTGCCAGGAGGTAGAGCTAGTCAATGTTAAGGCAAGAAATACAACCATAAAGAAAGGTCATCCTCTCCCTGAACATTTAACTGACCTCTATGAGCACAGCATAGCCCATTTGTCATCATCACAGGTTCTTCAGGTTAGAGAACTTTTGGCGAATTATGCAGACGTCTTTTCGAAAGAAGATCATGACCTCGGCTGCACAGACCTTGTGGAGCGCAGAATAAACACAGGCAATCACGGTCTAATAAAGATCCCTCCAAGGAGAATAGCTCCAGCAAAGCAACAAAGAGTTGGAGAAGGTCATGGATGACGGAGTTAAGGAAAGGATAGTCGAGAAATTAGGTAGTCCCTGGTCAGCTCCTGTCGTGTTAGTCCAGAAGAAGGATGGGACCAAACATTGCTGTGTGGACTTTAGAGCTCTTAACAGTATAACCAAAAAAGACTTATCCACTGCCAAGAATTGATGATGCCATAAGTGGAGCCAGGTGGTTTTCAACTCTGAACTTAAAGTCGGGTTTCCATCAAGTGAAAATGGCTGAAGCAGATATACCTAAGACTCCATTTAATTATGGCCAGGGTCTCTAGCAATACTGTGTAATGCCATTTGGGCTTAGCAATGCTCCAGCAACATTTGAGAGGCAGACGGAAAGAGTACTGGAAGGCCTAGAATGGAGAATAGCCCTAGTGTACCTGGATGATGTCATTGTGTTTGCAACAGCATTTGATGAGGAAGTATCCCGG
>NW_013758158.1:0-1075 GCF_000517525.1 Limulus polyphemus | reverse complement strand
TTTAGCAGTGTAAGACTAGAGGGAAGGCAGCTAGTCATCACCACCCACCGCCAACTCTTGGGCTACTCTTTTACCAACGAATAGTGGGATTGACCGTCACATTATAACGCCCCCATGGCTGAAAGGGCGAGCATGTTTGGTGTGACGGGGATTCGAACCCGCGACCCTCAGATTGCAAGTCAAGTGCCCTAACCACCTGGCCATGCCGGGTCATAATTAAAAGATCAGGTACGTACATCAGTACTGCGTATGTCTTAATTCAGTCGCGCTTGTCACTTTCTTCATATGGATGTAATTTACTAAAAATCAACATTAATTTATTACGATTAATTCGTATCAATAATGGGTTAACTAGAATTTCATAAAATAAAATAAAAATACATCTGTAAGTCACAACTAATAATTATATACCAACAACAAGGTGAAGCTACAGAAAAGTGTTTACAAACCGTAAAACTACAAGATGTGCAGTATTCTTTATTTCAAGATTCGATGTTACTTATATGGTAAACCTAGAGAAGCTTCAAAGTAATTTCAAAATTAATTTTCATTAATTTCGCGCCTATCTTTGCACAATTCTGATATGACAATCGGATAAGATTAAGTTAATTTTCAATTTAAAATTATAAAATACGCCTTACCGTCAAAGCACGTTGACACTTCATAGATATCTGTCATAACTGACTGACTTATGGTTCCATCTGGTGATGATGACACTGTATGATGACTTAATGTACAACTCGTAGAATCTCTATCAAAACTGAATGAACGACATATAAAATTCTTGTTGTTCAAGCACAAATTCCAGCAGTCTTCTTGACTAGTAGCTGAGCTAACTTGATCTGCTGACAGTGACCCCTGGTGATGGTGTACTTTCATATTACAGAAGTTTCGAGGTTCTAGATGAAGTAACAACGAACAAGAACTAGTTATTCAAACTGGTAGATGTTACACGAGGAAATAGAAACGGTAATAACTATTACTGGACGATCACATCCGAACAAACTGTTAATTAAAATTTTACTGCGCAGTTTGTTAAATTATTCCATTCAGGGAATCAGAATGAGTACGAATC
>NW_013758157.1:0-971 GCF_000517525.1 Limulus polyphemus | reverse complement strand
TAAAAGTTAATTATTTCAGAATGTGATATGCCCTTTGAAATATTCTAGTAAATGTACAATTACAATCGATCTTCACGTGTTTCCAATACTTAAGTCAGCACCATGACAATTGTTGCTGTTCAAAATAGGCTATATAAATACTGTTGAGATATAAAAAGAAAGCAGAGACAAAACGCGTAATGAAGGAATAGTACATATAGAAAACGATATAGAAACAATATCAATAATTTAAAGACCATGTATTTCGATATTGTTCATACAACACAGAAAAGCTGCAAAAAGAATAACACTAAAAATAACATTAACGAGAAAAAAGAGAAGGCTGGAAATAACACGAAACATCTTAAATAATCCAGATACCACAAAAAGATGATTAAAACTTGATTCTACACAAACTCTTTAAAAATTACGTCAGCATAGAATGTTCTCCATAACAATAGAAAATATCCACCAAATGATAGTTAGATGGGATAAACACATTTAAACTGTAACTAACTCTAGAAAACCAACAAAATGTGAATGAGAACTTCCAAAATTAAGGTTAGTGGTAATATAAACGTAGACTCATGTGTCTATAAAAGTAACTAACACTTGTTAGTTCAAAGTCTTTAAAGATCCTATTCACTAGATTAAGACTTTATTCTTTAAAAATGTGATAAGCCTTTTGAAATATTCTATTTCATGTACAATTACAATCGATCTTCACGTGTTTGCAATACTTAAGTCAGCACCATGATAATTGTTGCTTTTTAAAATAGGTTATATAAATAGTGTTGAGACATGAATAGAAAGCAAAGACAAAACGCGTAGAAGGAAGAGTACATATAAAAAACGATATAGAAAAAATGTAAACAATATAAAAACCATGTAATTCGATAATGTACGTACAACAGAGAAAAGCTGCAAAATGAGTAACGAGAAAAAAGAAAAAATTGGAAATAATACGAAGAGCAATGTACACTAATGATGAA
>NW_013758156.1:0-1157 GCF_000517525.1 Limulus polyphemus | reverse complement strand
TGTGTACTGTCAATAAGAAGACTCAGGATTTAACTATACTGTGTACTGTCAATAAGAAGACACAAGATTTAAAAATAATGTGTACTCTCAATAAGAAGACACATTATTTAAGAAAACTATGTACTGTCAATAAGAAGACACACGATTTAACAATACTGTGTAGTATCAATAAAAAGACACAAGATTTAACGATACTGTGTACTGTCAATAAGAAGAGACAAGATTTAACGATACTATGTACTGTCAATAAGAAGACACAAGATTTAACGATACTGTGTACTTTCAATAAGAAGACACAATAATTAACGATACTGTGTATTTTCAATAAGAAGACATAAGATTTAACTATACTGTGTACTGTCAATAAGAAGACTCAAGATTTAACAATACTGTGTACTCTCAGTGAGAAGACACATTATTTAAGAAAACTGCGTACTGTCAATAAGAAGACACACGATTTAACAATACTGTGTAGTATCAATAAAAAGACACAAGATTTAACGATACTGTGTACTGTCAATAAGAAGACATAAGATTTAACGATACTATGTACTGTCAATAAGAACACACAAGATTTAACGATACTGTGTACTTTCAATAAGAAGACACAAGAATTAACGATACTGTGTACTGTCAATAAGAAGACATAAGATTTAACTATACTGTGTACTGTCAATAAGAAGATACAAGATTTATTTATACTGTGTACTGTCAATAAAAAGTCAAAAGATTTAACAATACTGTGTACTGTCAATAAGAAGACACAACATTTAACAATACTGTGTACTGTCAATAAGAAGATACAAGATTTATAAATACTGTGTACTATCAATAAGAACACACAAGATTTAACAATACTGTGAACTGTCAATAAGAAGACACAATATTCAACGATAATGTGTACTGTCAGTAAGAGAACACAAGATTAAACAATATTGTGTCCTGTCAATAAGAAGACACAAGATTTAACGAAACTGTGTACTGTCAATATGAAGACACAAGATTTAACGATACTGTGTACTGTCAATAAGAAAACACAAGATTTAACAATACTGTGTACTATCAATAAAAAGACACAAGATTTAACGATACTGTGTACTCTCAATAAGAAGCCACAAGATTTAACGATACTTCGTACTGTCAAAAAGAAGACAGAA
>NW_013758155.1:0-969 GCF_000517525.1 Limulus polyphemus | reverse complement strand
TAAAAGATAAACTTTCGATTATGTAAAATACCTTATGGAGACATTAGAGGTCATTAGCTAATTAGGTTTATGAGAAGCTAACTTTGAAAATATAATTTTATTTAATATAATGAGGCAGAAAGACTAACTTCAAGTAGCTCAGCTTGTTTCAGCTTTCCGTGTTATACTTGAATAGATCTTCAAGAGAAAAGGAGGAGGTAAGAACTATTAAGGTAGGGTTTAAAGTTCTATTTTAAGATAATTTAGTTTCATTTAACATGTTTTTGTAAGGGGTGGATGTTTGGAGTTTCACACAGTAGAAATTTTAGGGTGGTTTCATTTTAACTCTAAGAACTTTAAGGGTAGCTGCCTTCCCACAACTAGCTGCAGATTGTAAAAGACAGTAGGATTTGAGACGTTGTAGGTGTAAGCACTCAGCTCCATACCCTTAATTGATTTTCCATGACTGCTGACTAGTTTAACAACAGGGATTGGATTTTGTCTTATAGATGGGATATCCCCAACACATTTGGGTGCTATTGCCACAGGCATTATCCGTTATGACATCAAGTTGACAACTAGGACCAAAAATGGCAATTCCACCAATGTTTACATATTGCATATTGTATATTAAGTTCATTATTGTTTTACTAGCTTATAGCCCATCAAAAATGATAGGGCAAGTATTACCACCCACACCCCAAAGTATACACTAAGCTCACATTTCATAGTTAACCAAAATTAATAAATTTTGCGAAATTGAGCTTGACAAACAAAGAGGCAGAAAAGTGCAGTCGAGGCAGACAAACATCAGTAAATTCCTTTGTGAGCTAATCAAAATTAAGATAATTCACAAAATGAATTTGTGAAGTATTCATAGAATAATTATTGGTAAAAAATCAATTAGATTAACAACTTCTAATATATAGAAAAGCCACTGTTTTTTGGTAACACTACATTCCAACAGTGGCTTTTATGTCATGTTGCTCA
>NW_013758154.1:0-971 GCF_000517525.1 Limulus polyphemus | reverse complement strand
AGGTACACTAGGGCTATCCTCCATTGTAGGCCATCCAGTACTCTTTCTATCAGCCTCTCAAATGTTGCTGGAGCATTGCTAAGCCTGAATGGCATCACACGGTATTGCCAGAGACCTTGGCCATAACTAAATGCAGCCTTAGGTTTATCTGTTTCAGCCATTTTCACTTGATGGAAACCCGACTTTAAGTCCAGAGTTGAAACCACCTGGCTCCACTTAGGGCATCTAGAGTATCATCAATTCTGACCTGGGTATGAGTCTTTTTCGGTTATACTGTTAAGAGCTCTGAAGTCCACACAGCAACATTGGGTCCCATCCTTCTTCTGGACTAACACGACGGGAGCTGACCATGGACTACCTGATTTCTCGACTACCCCTTCCTTAATTAGGCCATCCATGACCTGCTCCATCTCTTGTCGCTTTGCTGGAGCTATTCTCCTCGGAAAGATCTTTATTGGGCGGTGATTGCCTGTGTCTATTCTGTGCTCTACAAGGTCTGTGCAGCCAAGGTCATCATCTCCTTTTGAAAAGACGTCTGTGTAATTCGCCAAAAGGTCTCTAACCTGAAGAGCCTGTGATGATGACAAATGGACTTTGCTCTTCTTATAGAGGTCACTTAAATTTTCTGGGATTGGATATTCTTTCTTTATGGTTGTATTTCTTGCCTTAACACAGACTGGTTCTACCTCCTGTCACACACCCAACAATGCCCCTTCCTTAAGTGTCTGCTCACATTTAGAGACATTAGCCACTGTTATGGGTACTACTTGACGACCTGCTACAAGTGACTTTCAAATCCGCTGGCCTGGATGGGTCTTCCACTGCTTCCACAAGCCTCGAGCTTCCTTGGGGATGTTCTTTTATTCTACCCCAAATTATCTTCTCTGACATAGGGGATATTGTAGTTGACTTAAATGCTGTGACATGCAAATCAACAGATGCAGCAACACTTACTGGAATTTGGCCTTTGT
>NW_013758153.1:0-966 GCF_000517525.1 Limulus polyphemus | reverse complement strand
ATCACACACTCAATGGAATAACAGGAGGCGGCTGATCCCCATGTGACCTCCTGAGAAGCCGATAAATAAAGGTGGGCTCAGTGATTCTAAAGTCCCTCCAGAATGTCCAGGATTGCCCTCAAATGCAGTCTCAGAGTCCCCAGAGAAATACCACTAGACCTAATATATGTCTCCATCTCACTACGAATAAGGTCACATACAGTCTCAACTAAGAATGACTCAGACCCCCTCACTTATCCCAACTGTTGAGTGATGCTAGATATCAGAGATGGGATAGGAGAGACCTGTCTCCTTGCTGTAAATAATAATCCTGGTCAAACAATTTTGTTTGTTGGCAAAAAGCAATTAGGTAACACAAAGAATGCTCAACGTATATTCAATGGTCAGAGTACAAAGAAACCCATTAGTGAATGCTCTGTTCAGAAAAGAGATAATATTACCTGAATAAGGTGCTTATACCAGAATAGAGGGTACACTGACAGAGATGGAGAGTGTCACGTGACAGATATCACCAAGGGTAATTAAGTGGGGAATAAAAGACTGGAGCAAATGAGAAATGCTTAGATGAGCAAAGGAAGGAAACTCTAGCAGTTGAGTAATAACTGTAGTGTGAGAGGAGGTAAGTATGTTTTGGAATAAGTAATCTATTCATGATTTAGTCAATCAGTTCAGTGCTATAAATATTGAGTTTGTAATTCATTGAAGAAATAGAGATACAATATTAGGATATATTTGTTAGACTTAGTTTATTTGTGAAGTTAGGCATATTAGGAAACATTCATTACATTAAATATGGAATTTGAAGAAATAAAACATTTTTGTTACATTAACCCTATCGCTATGGGTATCCTTTACTGTCATGGCACAAGGTTTTAGTGTCTTACATTCAAAATTTTATTAACCTACTTTTTATTTATGTTATACCAATTAGAATAGCATAAAATCTTAGCTAATAATTCATATTTT
>NW_013758152.1:0-1217 GCF_000517525.1 Limulus polyphemus | reverse complement strand
AAATCTTGTGTATCAATAAGAAAACACAAGATTTAACAATACACTGTAATGTCGATAAGAAGAAAGATATAAGAATACTGTGTACTATCACTAACAAGCCACAAGATTTAACGATACTGTGTACTGTCAATAAGAAGACACAAGATTTAACAATACTGTGTATTGTCAATAAGAAGACACAAGATTTAACGATACTGTGTACGTCAAAAGAAGACACAAGACACAAGATTTACAATACTGTGTACTCTTGTTGACAGTACCCAGTATTTTTAAATCTTGTGTCTTCTTATCGACAGTACACATTATTGTTAAATCGTGTGTCTTCTTTTTGACAGTACATAGTATCGTTAAATCATGTGTCTTCTTATTGACAATACACAGTATTGTTAAATCTTGTGTCTTCTTATTGACAGAACACAGTATTGTAAATCTTGTGTTTTCTTATCGACAGTACACAGTATCGTTAAATCTTGTGTCTTCTTATTGACAGTACACAGTATTGTTAAATCTTTTGTCTTCTTATTGATTGTACACAGTATTATTAAATCTTGTGTCTTCTTATTGACAGAATACAGTATTGTTAAATCTTGTGTCTTGTTATTGACAGTACACAGTATCGTTAAATCTTGTGTCTTCTTATTGACAATACAAAGTATTGTTAAATCTTGTGTCTTCTTATTGACAGTACACAGTATCGTTAAATCTTGCGGCTTGTTAGTGATAGTACACAGTATTCTTATATCTTGTGTCTTCTTATCGACATTACAGTGTATTGTTAAATCTTGTGTTTTCTTATTGACAGTACCCAGTATTGTTAAATATGTGTTTTCTTATTGATAGTACACAGTATTGTTAAATATTGTGTCTTCTTATGGACAGTACCCAGTATTGTTAAATCTTGTGTTTTCTTATTGATAGTACACATTATTGTTAAATAGTGTGTCTTCTTATTGACAGTACCAGTATTATTAAATCTTGTGTCTTCTTATCGACATTACAGTGTATTCTTATATCTTGTGTCTTCTTTTGACAGTACACAGTATTGTAAATCTTGTGTCTTCTTATTGACAGTACCCAGTATTTTTAAATCTTATGTCTTCTTATCGACAGTACACATTATTGTTAAATCTTGTGTCTTATTATTGACAGTACATAGTATCGTTAAATCTTGTGTCTTCTTATTGACAATACACAGTATTGTTAAATATTGTGTCTTC
>NW_013758151.1:0-971 GCF_000517525.1 Limulus polyphemus | reverse complement strand
ATTCTTTTGTGTATCCATGTATCATATCAACTACTAGAACACATATAACATTCTTATGCGTGTTCATGTATTATTTCAATTACTAGAACACATATAACATTATAATGTATGTCCGTGTATTATGTCAATTACTAGAACACAAAAAAACATTCTAATGTGTTTCCATGTATCATAACAATTACTAGAACAGATATAACATTCTTATGTGTGTCCATGTATTATATCACTTACTAAAACACATATAACATTATAATGTATGTCCATGTATTACATCAATTACTACTACACATATAACATTCTAATGAATGTGCTTGTAATATATAAATTACTACAAAACCTATAACATTGTAATGTAGGTCCACATATTGTATCAATTAGAACATCACATATAACATTGTAATGTATATCCATGTATTATATCAATTATTAGAACACATATAACATTATAATGCACGCCAATGTTTGATATGAATTACTGAAACAAATATAACATTTTAATGTATGTCCATGTATTAAATCGATACTAAAACACATACAACATTCTAATGTGTTTCCATGTATTATTTCAATTACTAGAACACATATAACATTATAATGCATGTCCGTGCACTATATCAATTACTATAACATATATAATATTCTTATGTGTATCCATGTATTATATCAATTACTACAACATATATAACATTCTAATGTGTGTCCATGTAATACATCAATTACTAGAACACATAAAACATTATAATGTATGTCTGTGTATTATATCAATTACTACATCACATATAACATTATAATGTATGTCCATGTATTATATGAATTACGAGAACACATATAACATTATAATGTATGGCCATGAAATATATTAATTACTAGAACACATATAACATTCTAATGTGTATCCATGTATTATATCAATACTAGAGCACATATAACATGCTAATGTGTTTCCAGATATTATATTAAATACTACAACA
>NW_013758150.1:0-971 GCF_000517525.1 Limulus polyphemus | reverse complement strand
GGTTTTAGTTGTAGTAAATTCTAGGAGAGAAGCATAAAATGTGCTCGGGATGTGGATTAACTTGTTGGGGTCATTAATGTAGAGGTTGAGTGCAATATTGCAAGCTTCGTTGGCGGGGACTTCGGTGAAGCGTGACATGACATCAAAACTAGCCATTAAGGCTTTCGAATTTAGTTGGTTTAGTGTGTATTTGAAATTGAAGGCATCTTTAAAAATGAACCTGCAGATGTTACATATAGTGTGAAAGTCCAGACTATGTATTTGTCAAGATTGTAGTTGAAGGAATCATAAATGGACAGTATAGGTCGTAGGGGCAGTCCAGTTTGTGTGGTTTAGGAATGCCATAGAGTTGAAGGGTGCCAAGATATCTCTTCCAAGTCTTGCAACAGTATCCAGTCATGTAACCTCTTTGTTCCATACTGTATATACATATATCTGTGTCAGTGTAAACTACTTGTACCTAATGATGACAAAACCTTGTCGAAACGTTGTACATATTCTTTTATGTTAAACTTATATTAAATATTTTCTTCATTACCCATTCAAACCGTCTCCAAGCATTATTAGTCTCAAAGTGGGTTTCTCGTCATCGAATGAGCTAATAAGTTCAGAACTGTAACTGCATCACATAACACATTTGTTTGTTTATCGTGAGCAAGATGCAGTGTAAATATAATTATATACAATATATTATACAAAATTATATAATACTATTGTATATTACAATAAATACATGATATATATAATAATACAGCAATATAATTATAAATCATGATTTATAACATATAAACGTTTACTGATAATATAATATTTATAACGTTTGGGGAGGAAATACAATGAGGAATATACGATTATACGCGAAAACTGGACTCCACGGGTTCACCGGGCAAAACTGGAATTGTGGCTAATTATCCGGCGACCTACCAATTATAATATTCTACAAACCTATCAAGCACTAGTATTTCATTGAA
>NW_013758149.1:0-969 GCF_000517525.1 Limulus polyphemus | reverse complement strand
TCGTCATTGTTGACGGGCTATACACTAGTTTGCTTTAATTGCGAGTCAGAGTTTGAGATGGTGTGCAACTGACTATGTGGTGACTGGCTCTCTCTTTGACGTACACTCAAGTGGGCGATTAGTACTCATCCTTAATTTATCTGTGAATAATTTAGATTAGTGTGATTGAATGGTTTTCAGACATATCAGTCCAGAATCGAGTTATAGGTATATAATACAGAAAAATAAAAAGAAAGGGAATATGTTTCTATTGAGTATTGTTTAACAATAACTAAAAATTAAACCCAATGACAAATAATAGAATAACTTAAATAACGAAAAATAGGGTCTCGAGCACGGACAAGTGTTACCATATAGAATTAAAGATTTCAGAATATCGGGTTCGAATAATGATGCTAATCAAACTCGTACTTTCAGCTATGGGTGCATTACAAAATTTCAGCCAATCCGACTGGTTGCTTTCTTTCTGGTCCTCAACTAATATTAGGAAGAGCTATGAGTGAACCATATGACTTGACCGTTTGACCATTGTGTGTCATTCAGGTAAACAAACAATCAGGCGAAACATGTTTAGTGAATGTTTCAAAATGGTCACATGCCAACTTGACCAAATTTGAAAGGAATAAATCGGAAACTCAGTAACAGTTGTAGTTGATGGCAATAGAAAATCGCACTTCCATTAAAGAACATTTCCCTAGTTTTAGTTGGTTATATCTCATGTTTTGTGACTTCCTTATATCTTATACTGTCTATTATAATTGATTTCTAAACTACAATAATAACTTTTTTTTAATCATTATGTTCTCCGATAGTGATAGGCTCATTTAATGACGTCCCAGTATGACCAGGTGGTTAGGGCGCTCGATTTGCAATCTGAGGGTCGCGGGTTCGAATCCCCGTTCCACCAAACATGCTCGCCCTTTCAGCCGTGGGGGCGTTATAATGCGACGGTCAATCCCACTATTCGTT
>NW_013758148.1:0-970 GCF_000517525.1 Limulus polyphemus | reverse complement strand
AGTTTAAGATATAAACATAAATATAAAGATAAAATAGTCACGTGATTATAGTGGTGACGGTTGGTTCTACCTTTTTCGAACTCTCTTTTCTCCTCCTCAAAATAATTAAAGAAAAGATCAAAGTTGGCAATTTTTCAAGACGGTTGCATCTGTGTGTAACAAATACAAATTACTATTCACCTTTCATTTAAATCAATAAATGCTGTGTGGCGAAAATTTTATTATCGAAATTATTTGATCTCATCTGAAAAATTGGTTCAAAATACATAAAGTTGGTGTTACATGAGTAATCAATAATAATTGAATAGACAAGTTATAGATCTAATAATGCTTGGAGACGGCTTGAATGGGTAATGAAGAAAAACTTTAATATAAGTTTAACATAAATCTAAGCTGGTTAGTAGGTATTTTCAATCTGAATAGCACCTTATATGCTTGTGGGCTAAACAGACAGGTCTGAGATGTCTAGGGTTCACATAAGTAATGTCACGTTCTATTATAATGTACACTTTGGTCTATTATGTTATATTGGGACAAATAAAACTTGCAAAGCCTAAACTCTGGGTACTATTGTTTCCTCACAATTTTAACTTAAAATTTGCTATTTCTATATATCAGTAGAATAAAATTAGATGGAATGTGAATAACACCTAAACACCTTCCCATGAAATCAGCTGTTGTTTTCGAGTGCGGCTGAAAGCTTGTGAGCCTCTGTCCACTTCAAATCCTTAATTATTTTAACGTTTTAGTTTCATCGTGCCAACTCCTTGGGTCGGAAGATTCTCTTTCGTAACCATAGAGAATGACTATGTTGGGGTATAGTTTCAAAGCCATTGTTTCCTAAACGCTCAGCTGTGAAAAAAATCCCGCTTTCATGGAGAACACCGAAAGTTCCCTTTTTCGCAATGTTTTGTCCTTTTGACTATGCTTCTTTTAGCGATCTCGCTACCTAGTATTTCTCTTGGGAAAC
>NW_013758147.1:0-1270 GCF_000517525.1 Limulus polyphemus | reverse complement strand
AAAACATTCAGAACATAGTATAGTTGTGTTGGTTGGAAGACGTACCTTTAGGTAAAACATTCAGAACATAGTATAGTTGTGCTGGTTGGAAGACATACATTTAGGTAAAACATTCAGAACATAGTATAGTTGTGTTGGTTGGAAGACATATTCATAGACGAAACATCAAAGCAGATGAGTGCGTTACAACTACACTGGTTGAATGGTACAGTATATGTGAATGTTAGTACCAGGAGAAGCCTACAGGTATTAAGAAGTTCGAAATTAAACTACTGATTCAATACTAGTACTACTAACCTAAAAGTGAACTATAAAAACATGACTATTGTTTGATATTTAATGGAATAACTTGGACATTAAAATAAGTGAAGGATGCCAACAATCATACAAGAAAATATATTTAATTATTTACAAATATTTACAACCTCATGGAGATTAGAAATTAAATATCACTGTTCAAATAAATTAAAAATAAATATACAAAAGACAGGTTTGACATATTTACATTAGGTTCAAATAAATAAAACCCTTTTGGTCGTGGTTCTTAACCTTTGCCTCCTCGTGGTTTTCTCCACGAACAAAACATAACCTCTCGACCCCCCGTACTGGGACAGATCTATCTGTGGAAGCTGGTCCTACAGTACGTAAATGTTTTTGGAAGCACAAAGCTATACAATGGGCTTTCTGCGCTCCGCTACTTGCAGGTATCGAAACCCAATTTTTAGAGTTATAAGCCACCAGCTGAGCCATCGAGGTAAGTTTGTTTTTGGAGTTATGTACAAAGCCACTACAGAAATATCTGTACGTTGGTCGTCCCTAATTTAGAGGTAATTTAGCTAGACAACTCCACCCACTGCCAACTCTTGAGCAAACAAAAGTAGGATTGGCTTACACATATAACGCCCCTACAGTTGAAAAGGCGAAAATGTTCGGAGACAGGATTCTAACATGCAAAACGGTGATTCCTTTCCGAGTGCCCTAAACACTAGGTCATGCCAGACCTAACAAGCTGAGAACCACAGCTATAGGGAATACCAAAACAGGCAAGTTCTTGTAAAATAAAAACCTTCACACCAATTCATGGCACTGTTCAATGTCGATGTTCTTAAGCAGACATTTTACATTTTTAATCATTGTCTGTAATATTAACCTTGTTTGTTTTTTACATCATGTAAGGTCATTTGCATTAGGAAGGTTTGAATAAGACGATGAAATATGGTGGTGGTTTACTATTGTAGTGGAAGTAGAAACTTTACTTCTGAATAACCCG
>NW_013758146.1:0-3112 GCF_000517525.1 Limulus polyphemus | reverse complement strand
TACTATTGCATGCCAAGATTCAAGATAGCTTCCACTACATACTATTGCATGCCAAGATTCAAGATAGCTTCTACTACATATTATTGCATGCCAAGGTTCAAGATAGCTTCCACTACATACTATTGCATGCCAAGATTCAAGATAGCTTCCACTACATACTATTGCATGCCAAGGTTCAAGATAGCTTCCACTACATACTATTGCATGCCAAGATTCAAGATAGCTTCCACTATATACTTTTGCATGCCAAGATTCAAGATAGCTTCCACTACATACTATTGCATGCCAAGGTTCAAGATAGCTTTCAATACATACTTCTACATGCCAAGATTCAAGATATCCAAAATAGCTTCCAATACATACTTCTACATGCCAAGATTCAAGATATCCAAAATAGCTTCCAATACATACTTCTACATATCAATGTTCAAGATGTCTGTCATGGCTTCCAGTATATTCTTATGCATGCCAAGATTCAAGATATTCAAGATACAAGTTTAACATAACAGCAAATGTACAATGTTTCGACAAGGTTTTGTCATCATCAGGTACAGGTACTTCTATATGCCAAGATTTAAGATATACATTATAGCTTCAAGATATCCATCATTTTAACAATGAGTTTAACTCTTTTTTTTAAATGCAAAGCTCATAATAAGATTTCTGTTCTACACTAGTGAGTAGTGAGACAGATTAAAACAAAAAGCTGACAACTGAAATCTTTGCATAAAAATTGAAAGTGGCAAACATATTTTACAATTAAAACAAAAATTGAAAAGGTACAATATGCAATACTTACTCACTCATGACTCTTTGTTGAAATGTAATATGTGCTCTACTTACTCACTTATGACTTTTGTTGAAATGTAATACGTGCTCTACTCTATCACTTATGTGCTCTACTTTATCACTTATGACTTTTGTTAAAATGTAATATGTGTTCTACTTACTCACTTATGACTTTTGTTAAAATGTAATACGTGCTCTCTACTTTATCACTTATGACTTTTGTGCAGCTTAAGAAAAGTGAGTAATAAATATGAAAGTATAACATATTGTATAGTTTAACAAATGGAGTCATAAGTAAGAAGGTAGAGCATATTGTACATTTTAACAAAAGAAAGTCATGTGAGAAAATAGAGCATGTACATCATGAACCACAATAGTGGTTTATAATAGGGATTGCAAGGCATTGTACAAAACCTTAATAGAATGATCGTGCAAAAAGAGAGAGAGAATTTACTTACACAGAAACTCCATAACAATCTCGAGCTGCAGCATAACATTTTAATTCCATCAAATGTAATTCTAGATAACAGCATGGAGCCAAAATAGGGGTTTGTAGTTTAAGTAAATAATGTCTACAGTATCTCCAGCCTTGTTTCCTTACTTTTTGCAATCCCTGTTTGCAGGTTATTAAATTCCCAGTTTGTTATTAATCTTGTTTTAATAAATGAGTCATAAGTGATAAAGTAGAGCACATATTACATTTTAACAAAAGTCATAAGTGATAAAGTAGAACACATATTACATTTTAACAGAAAGTAGAGCATATTCTAATGAATGGAGTCATTAGTGAGATAGTAGAGCATATTGTACATTCTAATGAATGGAGTCATTAGTGTACTTTCTCACTAATGTCTCCATTCATTAGAATGTACAACATGCTCTACTTTCTCACTACTGACTCTATTCATTATAATGTTTAATATGCTCTACTTTCTAACTTGTGGCTCCATTTGTTAAAATGTACAATGTGCTCTACTTTCTCATAAAAATAAATTATTCTTACTAAATACAAGATACAAAAATATTCTTAGTCTTAAGTTTAAGTTAAGGCAGTTTTACTAAAAAGTATATGGGGGAAAATAAAATGTTCAGGGCATGTAGAAAAGCATCTGAAGATAAATAACATGTTCAGAGTATTTAGAAAGGTACTTGGGAATAAATAGTATTCAGGTCAGGTAGAAAAGGATCTGGGGACAAAGTGCTCAAGGCATGAAGAAATGTATCTGGGGATAAATAATGTTAAGGGCATTTTAAAAAGCATCTGTGGATGAATAGTGTTCAGGGCATGTAGAAAAGGATCTAGGAAAAATTAAAATATTCATGGCATGTAGAAAAGCATCTGAGGATAAACAAAGTATTCAGAACATGTAGAAAAGCAACTGGGGATAAGTAAACTGTTAACCCTACTATTACGGGGCTGGATGTGATCCACCCAGCTCATAACCAGGAAAGTATACATGAAATTAATTATACTATGATATTTTGATAACGTAAGCATATCTTTACAAAATTGGGTAGGTTATTGGCAAACATTACAAGGCTTTTGTACACAAAATATCAGGTTTTTAAATTAAGTATTAAGGTTTAATTAAAGATTTTTTCGTACAATTTGTTCTTTCAGAATGTTAACTATTCAACATGCAAAGATTAAAAGTACTATTATGCATCAGAAAGTTTTCAAAATTCATATGCGAAATCTTTATAACTTCCAGATAATTTTCAAATCATTTTTAGAAAAAACCTTTATATTTTATTTATTTTCTCTACTGTATCTCTGTGCAGGTTGGGTCGATATGACCAGCCTTGTAACCATCATAAAAAATTAGGAGATAAATATAAATTATGCTTTTTTTGTTCTAGAATGACTATAGATTATAACATGAAAACACAAATGTTTAGTCTAAATAGTTTAAATTTCATAACGTTATACATTTATATATGTTTATTATTTTTATTATATTGACCTTTCAGCCATGTCTGGCTAACATTATAGAAGTTGCAATGAGGTGGCACACATGTTCTCATGTTATCATATCCGACAATATAAAACTGGCCTTTACAAAGTAACCTGTCTTGGCTGTGTTTTAGTGGACAAGTATCTTATAAAATACAGTCAATTTCAATAAATAGAGTTGTTTAAACATTTGTTTAACAACAAGTAAAAGCTTGGAATGGTCTATTCTTTCATTAGGGTGTGTGTCTGTGAGCCAGACTGGTTTTGGAGATTTCCACTCCTCATCAGTGACCCTGGACACTACCACCAATGAAATATCAGACCAAACCAAGCCTTTATAGTAGCGAGGTATCAAAAATCGAACTGGTG
>NW_013758145.1:0-970 GCF_000517525.1 Limulus polyphemus | reverse complement strand
TAAGGTATAGCTGTCCCTTCATGTAACTGAGAAGTAAACCTTCCAGCATGAACCACAATATCCATGGATGTAGAGTAAAACTAAAAATTCACTCTCAGACCTTTCATGTATTAAGTAAGGTGCAGGCTCAAAAGCAACCGGGAAAAGGCTCAAAATATCATACTTTAAATGAACCAACAGCTTATCCCAAAGTAGCCTTCTGTTTTTAAGTTTTTGATAAGTCATTTAAAGACTGTGTTGATTACTGTTGATTGGAACAACGTTTTGTCAGCTTTGTCAGGTAAATTTATTGTATTAGAGCAAAGCAATATTGGGCTATCTGCCACATCTACCCAAGGAAATCGAACCACAAACTTCAGCACTGAGAGTCCACAAACTCACCACTGTTCCACAGGAGGACTGAAAAGCCAACACACTAAAAGAAGGTACAGGAAAAAATTAATCTAAATTCTCTCCAGAATGTCGAGGATCACACTCATAGGCCCCCTAAGAACCACCACAGAACTGAATACTTACTTCCATCTTACTACGAATAAGATCACTGACAGTCTCAACCAAGAATGACTCTTGGATTATAATTCAAATTTTAGTATTATACATTTGTTAATTTCTTAATTTAAAAGTAAATATTAAAAGAACACAGCTAAACATTGATTTTTGTGGTCACATGATATGTTGAATGCAGCACTGGTTCAAATTAAATGTTTGTAATGTCAAAATACAAAGTATATAGTTTTGTGCAAATTAGAAACTCAAACTACCGATACTGATAAGCTAGGACAAAAAATAAGAACCTCATATTTTCTACTTGCTAAGATATCACTCATGTACAGAATCAAACAGAGTGGCCCCCTGAACAATTTTTTTTTATTTATAATATGAAAAATCACTTCACACTTGAACTATTAATGAAACAGACTCGATATTTTCAAAAACAAATCTATAATAAAAATACTTCATTAAAAAATCT
>NW_013758144.1:0-2048 GCF_000517525.1 Limulus polyphemus | reverse complement strand
TTTATTCACTCTCAAACCAACACTAACACCTCCCATGACTTTAGATCATCACATGGTGTAATCTACCAACTCTTTCTGTACATCTACAAGCGACCACAATAAACAATCTACCATTTGTCCATTTCTTACTCTATCAAATTCTCCCGAAACTCTAAAGTCACTATATCGTGTTTACTTTCTCTCATATCCACTCCTCCTGTACTTCTAAAACTATCATTTTGTGTAATATATCATGTGTGAACTCCTCCTACATCAAATTATCCATGTGTGAACTTCCCCACATCAACTTCTCTACGTGTGAAATTCCCCCGAATCAACTTCTCTATGTTTGAGCCTTCTCCATGTGTGAACTTCTTTCCACACCAACTTCTCTATGTGTGAGCCTTCTTCCCACATCAACTTCTCCATGTGTGAACTTCCCCCACACCAACTTCTCTATGTGTGAACTTGCTCTCACATCAACTTCTCAAGTAACTTTAAGGTTATCACTTTATATAATGCACAACATGCTATTTTCATATCACATCAACTCTTTCTGCATCTTTTATCCACTCCTAGTGGCTCAGCGGTAAGTCTGAAGGCTTATAACGTTAAAAACCGGGTTTCCATACCGATGGTAGGCACAGTATAGATAGCCTAGTATTCTGGAGTTTTAACAAATCTCTTATGGAGTGTTTATTTGTTCCCTTTCACATCAGTTCCCTCTGTTCCTGGATTGTACTTTACATAATTACTATGAAAGGGAACAAACAAACACCTACTTTACGTAATTACTATGAGGTGTTTGTTTGTTCCCTTTCACATCAGTTCCCTCTGTACCTGGATTGTACTTTACATAATTACTTCAGAAGATAACTCTCACTTTATATAACCATTTGAATTTAAGAAACCGTCATTATTTCATGTTAAGAAAACTGTTTACATAAAACACTTTTATAGAATGACGAAAACCTTACGCTTTGTTCACATAGCCTTACATTCTATTAAATAAAGGAAAATAACATCAATTGTTCTTTTCAATTATAACGTTACCAGAATTTCCCTTGCTTTACAGTACTTCGTATTAAAGACGAAAATAATGATACACTATCTTTGGCATCTTAGACTTAAAGGAACATGTGGAAGACGTTTAGAACTCCGACTGTATGCTATTTATTCTATTTGTTTCTGAGACTTTGCATTTAAGGTGCTTGAAATTGGCAAGAATATAGCATATAAAGTAGGAAAACGGGCACGAAACAGTTCCAATTGTTTAACATTGCACGTGGGATAGTAGACAGCAGTTCGACCTAACAACCTATAAATTTAAACAATGAGCCATCTGTATTCACATCTCAGAAAATCCAGACATGCGTAACCACTAACAGATCTATTGTTAACTTGGTGACCAAATCTTATCTGGATGAAACTGGCTTTATTAATGTTGAGTCTGGATTTGCTTATCCTTTTAGCCATCGATGTATGGGAGTGAAACAGAGCTCAGTACGAGAACACGTGGTTAACGTAGATATCTGGTAGAATATGTAAGTTTATTTATGTTTGTGTCTCGCTTATTTGACCGATAAGTCGTTAAAACTGTCCTCTGGTGAGACGTTCTGGAACTAGTTTAACCCTATCCACACGTGTGGGGTCAAAGTGCGCAAGTCACGTGGTATTATGTATTTGATGTTATCAATTACTCGTTTTACCTTACATTCAATGTCAGGGTGACATTGGTAATTTACGGACATATCTTGAGTACAAATACTTTTGTAACAGATCTGACTTCTTGTTTACGACTGACTTGTACATGGCCAGGTGGTTAGGGCATTCGACTCGCAATCTGCAGGTCGCGGGTTCGAATCTCCGTCTCACACCGAAACATGCCCACCCGGTGTGCGGACTAGGACGCCGGATCTACTCCCGGATACTCACCTCCAAAACAATTTGGAGGTGTGAGAAACACCATACGAAACTACTACTGACTTGTACATATTACTAAAAGCTTGGATCATTTCGTGTAGACACACGCAGTAAATTCGGAATTATAGTCAATATTTCTTTTCCGA
>NW_013758143.1:0-971 GCF_000517525.1 Limulus polyphemus | reverse complement strand
CCAAGCATAAGGGACGTGCTCCAATGAAGTTATATCAAGTTGGCGTAACAATGGAAACAGTAGCCATTGACATTGCTGGTTCATTGCCCCAAACTCGCGCTGGAAACAGGTACATTTGTGTGGAGAAGGATTATTTCACCAAGTGGCCTGAGGCATATGCAATACCAAATCAGGTAGCTATAACTGGAGCTTCGGCTATTAGTGATTTCTTCTTCAGATTTGATATGCCATACGAACTGCATTCGGATCAAGGCCGTAACTTTGAATCAGCTGTGTTCCATGAATGCTGCAAGTTGTTTGAGATACGAAAGACCAGAACAACGTCACTTCACACACAGTCTGATGGGATGGTAGAAAAGTACAATTGGACACTAAGACAGGAATTGGCAAAGTTTGTAATCGCCACCAAGATAACTGGGATGTCTTACTCCCTCCACTGTTGATGGCCTATAGAACAGAAGAGCATGAAGCCACTGGATACACTCCAGCAAAGCTAATGTTTGGTCGGGAACTTTGGTTGCTAGTGAAAATGTGCCAGAGTTCGTGAAAGTGTTATCTGAAAGGATGGATGATATTCATCATCAAGTGCGTTCAAACTTGAAAACGTCTGCTGATTCGATGAAGCTATGTTATGATACGAAATCTACTGAAGTCAGCTTTGTACCAGAAGACAAGGTGTGGTTGTATAATCCCAGGAAGACCAAAGTTGTCTTCTCCGTGGGAAGGCCCATATGACAAAGTGGATCGTCTCTCAGACGTGACTTTCCGAATAAAATGTGGTCAGCGAGATAAGCCAAAGGTGGTGCATGTCAACAGGTTTTGGCATTATCACGGTCCAGAACAATTCAGTTGGAACAAAATGAACAACAGAACAAATGACGCTGCTGAAGACGTGTCACCTGAAATAGCCACTGATGAAGAAGAAACTCTACCCAGTTTTGAGAGGGAAAACTGTGAAGCCGTTAATGAAG
>NW_013758142.1:0-975 GCF_000517525.1 Limulus polyphemus | reverse complement strand
AAAATCAAAAGTAAATGTTTTATTTTTCTAAACTACATACTTTTAGGAATGTTCTTGTCAAATTTTAAACAATTTCATCCACTAATTTTATTTTTGAAATAAAATATGATGAGAGTGATGTTACCTACTAAAAAACTTAGTAGCTGAAAGTCATAGGGTTAATGGCCTTTACTATTTATAATTTATAATGCCATATTGATAATACTATCTATAGTTTGTTATTTTGATACTATGCTTTAAAACAGGCCTAATCATTTTTTTAACATATAAACCATAAATGAGTTTTGAATCAATATGTGAAAAAAAAAATTTTTTTTTCTATAATAGATATTGATGTATCATATGTTAAGCCTAATTTTACAGTTGGACAAGCTTCTCTTATGATCTGCTTGTGGTTTTGAGGAAAGCACATAAATCACCTAAAAAATTTTTCTGTTCATTACAGACCTCATGGTAAATGCATTTAAAAAGTTGGGAGTTGTTTTATTATTAATGCAAATTAAATACTGATTTATTTACCACTACTATAGCCTGAATCAAATATCTTCATTGACTGATCAAAATCTTCTTTAATACTGCCACCAGATGTCTGTCTTTCTGTACAACTGACATTACTGAGTTTTATTGTTCTATGAGAGTGTCCAGCAGGAAAACTATTACCAAACAAGGAAGCTGTATTTTCTACAGATGGTCGATGTGGTTCATGCATTTCACCAGATAAGATCTTCAGTAACTAAAAGTATTCACAATGAACACAATTTAAGTGAAATAATTATCGGAAAATATAGTTAAAAAAAACACTGTTTAATTAACCATTGTAAAACTTGATTTTTTGTTCCATACATTTTGAGTTTGGAATATATATTTGACAATATTTACTATACCTACAGAACTCCAACATAATTATTAACTCATAGCTTACATTGATAAAATATTTCATTTTCTAGTCTCCGATACATGAACATATAGTGCATA
>NW_013758141.1:0-971 GCF_000517525.1 Limulus polyphemus | reverse complement strand
GCCGACTGAAAGAGTTGATGATGGTGAAGTGAAACCAAATATAGATATCAAGACAGAACAGGATAAAGACCAAGATTTGAAGCCAATGATTGATTTTCTAAAAGCAGGTGTTGTGCGCCCTGCTTGGGAGAAGGAGTCTAGTCTAAGCCCTGTGACAAAGCACTATTGGGCACAATGGGACCAGTTAAAGCTTGAAGATGGTATTCTTCTCCAGAGATGGGAAACTGCAGATGGGAAAGTGATGACCTGGCAAACGGTTATACGGGAAGTTGTGCTGCGTCAATCCCGTGATAGTTTGACAGCAGGACATCTCGGAGTTAAGAAGACATTGAGTCACCTACGACAGAAATTTTACTGGATAGGTATGAGGCAAGATGTGGAAGAATAGTGCAGAACATGCAATACATGTAGTGCTAAAAGGGGACCCAAGCATAAAGAACGCCCACCTTATGAAGAGTTGCCTGAGAATGTGTCAGAGTTTGTGGATGTGTTATCGGAAAGAATGAATGATATTCACCATCAAGTGCGTACAAACTTGAAAACGTCTGCTGATTCGATGAAGTTGACTTATGATAAGAGATCTACTGAAGTCTGCTTTGTACCCGGAGACAAGGTATGGTTGTATAATCCCAGAAAGACCAAAGGGAAGTCTCCTAAGTTGTCTTCTCCAGGGGAAGGCCCATATGACGTAGTGGATTGTCTCTCAGACATGACTTTCCAGATAAAATGTGGTCGGCGATGTAAGCCAAAAGTGGTGCATGCCAACAGCCTTTGGCGTTATCATGGTCTAGGACATTTCAGTTGGAACAAAGTGAGCAACAGAACAAATGACGCTGCTGAAGACGTGCAACCTGAAGAAGCCACTGTCAAAGAAGAAACTCTACTCAGTTTTGAGAAGGGAAACAGTGAAGCCCTTGATAAAGGTACTACCACTGATGTGACTGTTACCAATGGACAAATGGACTATGCTC
>NW_013758140.1:0-972 GCF_000517525.1 Limulus polyphemus | reverse complement strand
AAGCAGATGGTGGAATAAGTCAGCGGCAACTTTCGCAGAATTTGGGAATCCCGCTTTCGACAGTCAACAGAATCATCGTGCAGTTCAGGAAACACGGCAAGGAAACAACTGAGCAGCGTCTGGGTCGTCCTGGTCCATCGGAGAGGACAAAAAGGGCTGTGAAGAGGAGCATCGAAATGGATCCCAGATTAACGACTGCAGAAGTGGCCAAAGTTGGTGGGATGAGCCCGAAATCTGTTCAACGGATTCTCCACAGATTTGGTTATCGTTGCAGAGCAGCTGGATGGAAGCCCTTATTAAGACATGCCAACATAGTCAGGCGAAAGAAGTGGGCAAGTGATATGATGATCAAGCCTCTGGACTTTGAGAAGACCGTATTATTTTCAAACGAATCAAGATTCGCTCAATTTTCGGACAGTGGAAGAATATGGGCCTGGAGAATGCCTCACTAAGAGTTTTGGCTCAACAGATTGCAGCCAACTGTGAAGCATGGTGGTTTCAGCGTGATGGTTTGGGGAGCTGTTTGGGTTGGTGGGAGACCGAGCTTAGTGGAGTGCGTTGGCAACATAAATTTTACGAAATACGTCGAAATATTGGAGGAAGGACTCTTATTTCTCGGGTTTCGTGGACAAGAACACAAAGTTATTCCAGGTAGATAAAGCACCGTGTCACACTGCTAGAAACAACCAAAAGTGGTAGGAAGAAAATGGTATCCAAAAGTTGCATTGGCCGAGCCAATCACCTGACATGAACCCCATCAAAAACATTTCGGCCATACTCGACCGGCAAGTCAAGAAACAACAACAACAAAAAAACCAACTTCGAAGAGCGATCTACTCCAAGTTTTGAAGCAAGAGTTTGCGAAAATCCCACAATCTAAAATTGACGAGATGATTCTCACGATGCTCCAAAGGATCAACGAACTCCACGAAGCGAAAGGAAGATATACTAGATATTGTTAAATTATAAATA
>NW_013758139.1:0-971 GCF_000517525.1 Limulus polyphemus | reverse complement strand
GGTACATACCCAACAATACCCCTTCCTTAAGTGTCTGCTCACATTTAGAGAAATTGGCCACTATTATAGGTACTACTTGATGACCTGCCACAAGTGACCTTCCAATCTTCAAATCCGCTGGCCTGGATGGGTCTTCCACATCTTCCACAAGCATTGGGCTTCCTTGACGATGTTCTTTTATCCTACCCCAAATTATCTTCTCTGACATAGGGGTATTGTAGTTGACTTAAGTGTTGTGACATGCAAATTAATGGATGCAGCAACACTTACAGGAATATGGCCTTTGTTGTTTCCAATCGTCATTTTATTGAAGTTAACTACACACTTCCTCGATAGTAGATAGTCCAATCCTAATATGCATTGGTCTTCAATGTCAGCCAAGTATACTTTCTGTCTGTTCTTCATACCCATGAGCTCGATAGTTACCCACACTGGTCTCCACAACCTTGCATAATGTCCTGTCACACCAGAGAGCTTCTATACAGCTTCTGGTACTCCTTTGTTATCCAGCAACTTGATACTCACAAGGGTTTGCTGAGATGCAGAATCTATGACAAAGTTGCACCTTTGGCCATCCAGCTTCCCTGTCACGTAGACACTATGTGTGCTTGCCATTTTACACTTAGCTGTTGGGACTTTCACGATAGGGGTTGGTGGGCGTCGCTCAACACCAACCACTACTGGTCTCCTTAAGGTCGACTTGTTGGTAATATTCTTCCTACACTGGCTCCTCACATGTCCGTGCTTTCCACAGTTCCAACAACCTTTTTGGATACCAGCCTTTCCTGCTGTGGCACCTCCCCTGTGTTGAAGTTTCCAGCATTGAGCTCTCTTGTGCCCAGGTTTATTACAGTGCCAGCAAAGTCCCTCAAACCTCTCTGAAAGCTGACCTTTTCTGGCCTTGAATCCAGATGACTGTACCAACCTTGGTACTTCTGTGCTGGACTTAACATAGGATTCAAATTCGAGAG
>NW_013758138.1:0-969 GCF_000517525.1 Limulus polyphemus | reverse complement strand
TGTATTGCAAAGTTGTATTGAGAAACAATAAACTAGTTGTACTTAAGAAAGGACTTGTATTCTCAGAAAGAATTTCTACGGGAAATTATCAAACAAGCAGATACGTAACAAATTTGTGTCAGAAGTGGGATGGAAAAAAAAAGAAGAATGGAAACGAAAGGTGGCAAATCAAACTACAGCTTAGCAGATTTGGTGACAGCGATACAAGAGCAGTAAAAGAAACAAGAAGAACGAAAAAAACAAGAGAGAGACAACAGCAGTAGCAAGAAAACTTGCAACAGTGGCAGCTTGAACAGCAAAATAAACAAGAGAAATTACAGCAGTTGTTGGAGAAAAAAGAAAAGAAACAAGAAGAGAGATTACAGCAGTTGTTAGAGGATAAAGAAAAGAAACAAGAAGAGAGATTACAGCAGTTGTTGGAGGAAAAGAAAGGAAACAAGAAGAACGAGAAAATAAACAAGAAGGGAGATTACAGCAGTTGTTGGAGGAAAAGAAAGAAAACGAGAAGAACGAGAAAATAAACAAGAAGAGAGACTACAGCACTGGCAACTAGAACAAGAAAGGAAACAGGAAGTCTCCAACAGTTGCAGGAAAGTCAGCAGCAACTACAGGAAAGTCAACAACAGTGACAAGAAGTACAAATGGAAAATATTAGTAAATTTCAAAGTGATTTAAATACATTAAAGGATGATTTACTGTTTTTTTTACACAAGGAGGATATATTAGCCATCGACCTGATCTGCTTCAGACAACAGGAAGCCCCTTCCAGACCCCGTAGCTAAACCCTAATGCTGACATCTTCAGTCCTGTCAGAAGTCACATTCCAGACACAAGTGTCAGCAATAGGGGTGATCTAGTACGAAGGAAGCCACAGGAACTCGATGGGAAGGCACCATGGGAAGCATATAGTGCACAATTTGAGCTACTGGCAGAAATGAATGGACGGACAGAGGAGCAGAAAGCAGTATA
>NW_013758137.1:0-970 GCF_000517525.1 Limulus polyphemus | reverse complement strand
TAGTATTTTGTATTTTACTAGGTACGTATCTTCTTTTTGTCTCGTTTGGCTTTTGTCTTCACGTGGAGTTCATCTGCTCCATCAGGAAATGTTCCATTATTGGCAACAGTCACATCAGTGGTAGTAACTTCATCAAGGGCTTCACTGTTTCCCTTCTCAAAACCGGGTAGAGTTTCTTCTTCGACAGTGGCTTTTTCCGGTGACACGTCTTTAGCAGCATCATCTGTTCCAATGTTCACTTTGTTCCAACTGAAATGTCCTGGACCGTGATAACGCCAATGCACCACCTTTGGCTTACCTCGCCGACCACACTTTATTCGGAAAGTCACGTCTGAGAGACGATCCATTATGTCATATGGGCCTTTCCATGGAGAAGATAACTTAGGAGACTTCTCTTTGGTCTTCCTGGGATTATACAACCACACTTTGTCTCCTGGTACAAAGCTGACTTCAGTAGATCTCTTATCATAACACAGCTTCATGGAATCAGCAGACGTTTTCAAGTTTGACCGCACTTGATGGTGAATATCATCCATCCTTTAAGGTAACACTTTCACGAACTCTGACACATTTTCAGGCAACTGTTCATAAGGTGGGCGTCCTGTTATCAGATCCACTGGCAACCGAGTTCCCGACCAAACGTCAGTTTTGCTGGAGTGTATCCAGTTACTTTATGCTCTGCTGTCCTATAGGCCATCAACAGTGGATGGAGTAAGACATCCCAGTCATCTTGGTGGCTATTATAAAACTTTGCCAATTCCTGTCCCAGTGTCCAGTTGTACTTTTCTACCATCCCATCGGACTGTGGGTGAAGTGGCGTTGTCCTGGTCAAACAACTTGCAGCATTCTTGGAACACAGCTGATTCAAAGTTATGGACTTGATCCGAATGATGCAGTTCGTATGGCATACCAAATCTGAAGAAGAAATGACTAATAGCTGAAGCTACAGTTGTAGCTTCCTGATTTGGTA
>NW_013758136.1:0-2211 GCF_000517525.1 Limulus polyphemus | reverse complement strand
TGTGCATTTAAAACTTCTGTACCAACGCACACTTCTTGATGATGAGTAATGGTAAAAATATTGTTTTATGCAGTTAAAATTTCTACACCAACGCAGACTTCTTGATGATGAGTGATAGTAAAATATTGTCTTATGGATTTAAAACTTCTATACTAACGCAGACTTCTTGATGATGAAATGCGTTAGTATAGAAGTTCTAAATCTGGAAGACAATATTTTTACCATTACTCATCATCAAGAAGTCTGCGTTAGTATACAAGTTTTAAATTTGTGAGACATTATTTTTTACCATTACTCATCATTAAGATTTCTGAGTTAGTATAGAAGTTTTAAATCGATAAGTGAATATCTTTACTATTACTCATCATCAAGAAGTCTGCGTTATTATAAAAGATTTAAATCCATAAGACAATATTTTTACCAGTAGTTTTTACCATTACTCATCATCAAGTAGTCTGCGTTAGTATAGAAGATTTAAATCCATAAGAAAATACTTTTAACATTACTAATCATCAAGAATTTTGCGTTAGTGTAGAAATTTTAATTCCATAAGACAATGTGTTTACCATTGCTCATCATCAAGAAGTTTGCGGTAGTATAGAAGGTTTAGATCCATAAGACAATATTTTTACCACTACTCATCATCAAGATGTCTGCATTAGTGTAGAAGTTTTAACTGCATAAGTCAAATTTTTTACCATTACTCATTATCAAGAAGTCTGCGTTAGTATAAAAGTTTTAAATGCACAAGACAATATTTTTACCATTACTCATCATCAAGAAGTCTGCGTTAATATATAAGTTTAAAATCCATAAGACAATATTTTACTATCACTCATCATCAAGAAGTCTGCGTTAGTGCAGAAGTTGTAACTCCATAAGACAATACTTTTACCATTACTCATCATCAAGAAGTGTGCATTGGTACAGAAGTTTTAAATGCACACGAAAAATTTTTTACCTATACTCATCATCAAGAAGTCTGCGTTAGTGTAGAAGTTTTAAATCCATAAGACAGTATTTTTACCGTTAATGATCATCAAGAATTCTACGTTAGTATAGAAGTTTTAAATAAATAAGACAATATTTTTACCATTACTCATAATCAAGAAGTACCGTTACTCATCATCAAGAAATCTACGTTAGTATAGATGTTTTAAATCTATAAACAATAAAAAATACCGTCTTATTACTCTAAATCTTCAGTAATAATGCAGACTCCTTGATGATGAGTAATGTTAAATATATTGTCTTATGAAGTTAAAACTTCTACACGAACCAGACTAATTGATAATGATTAATGGTAAAAATATTGTCTTATGGATTTAAAACATTAACACTAACGCAAACTTCTTATTTATGAGTAATGGTAAAATAATTGTCTTATGGATTTAAAACTTCTATACTATCGCTAACTTCTTGATGATGAGTAATGGTAAAAATATTGTCTTATTGATTTAAAACTTCAATACTAACGCAGACTTTTTGATGATGAGTAATGGTAAAAATATTGTTCATGGATTTAAAACTTTTATACTAACGCAGACTTCTTGATGATGAGTAATAGTAAAGATATTCACTTATCGATTTAAAACTTCTATACTAACTCAGAATTCTTGATGATGAGCAAAGGAAAAAATATTGTCTTGTGCACTTAAAACTTCTATACTAACTCAGAAATCTTAATGATGAGTAATAGTAAAAATAATGTCTTGTGCATTTAAAACTTTTATACTAACGCAGACTTCTTGATAATGAGTAATGGTAAAAATATTGTCTTATGCAGTTAAAACTTCTACACTAACGCAGACTTCCTAATGATGAGATGAGGTAAAATATTGTCTTCTTGGTTTAAAATTCTACACTAATGCAGACTTCTTTTTGATGAGTAATGGTAAAAATAATGTCTTATGGATATAAAACTTCTATACTACCAAAACTTCTTGATAATGAGCAATAGAAAAATATTGTATTGTGTATTTAAAACTTCTATACCAACGCAGACTTCTTTATAATGAGTAATGGTAAAATCATTGTTAATGGATTTAAAACGTCAATACTAACGCAGACTTCTTGACGATTTGTAATGGAAAAATATTGTCTCCCAGATTAAGAACTTCTGTACTAACGCAGACTTCTTGATGATGAGTAATGGTAAAAATATTGTCTTACAGATTTAAAACTTCTATACTGACGTAGACTTCTTGATAA